>NW_014333664.1:2126102-2160538 GCF_000341935.2 Cephus cinctus | reverse complement strand
TGTACGTCACGGTAACTAAATATCATACGTGCATGGTAACGAGTCAACGTGCATAAAGATCGCGAGGCACAGAGTATGTAAATATACATATATTCCGCATATAAAGATCGCGAGGCACAGAATACATTGGTATGTCCAGTCTATTGACATATAGTGTGGACTACGCGATCCCTACCTTAGATCCTTTTAAAAAGTGTCCGCTCAAATAAACAAAGACGAAATAAGGTGGCGGCCAATTGTTCTCCTTTCCGTCTTTTCACCTTATTTCGTCTTTGTTTATTTGAGCGGACACTTTTTAAAAGGATCTAAGGTAGGGATCGCGTAGTCCACACTATATGTCAATAGACTGGACATACCCATGTATTCTGTGCCTCGCGATCTTTATATGCGGAATACATGCATATCTACATATAGAATTTAAATGGGTAAAATCCATTTGCAGGTGGCTTTTTAATGCGGTTTTGAGGGTTCATGAAAATTGCGGGTTCCTTCTTCTACTTTACTTATATTTTTTATATGCTGTTTTCTGTGGAACGTATCAACGGCATAAAAATAGACACGACTGTATAATATAATAAAGTTTATATAGTATAATATAATCATGCATTTGCTACATTCCAAGTTAATCAATAGATTCAATAAGCATTGTTCATGAATAAAAAAAAGTAATAACAATCGGGTCTCGAACTCGAGACTCTCGCACGTTGACTCGTTACCATGCACGTATGATATTTAGCTACCGTGACGTACAGATTGGGAAAACTGTATTTCAGTTGTTATACACGTTTGGAGTTTGCTTAGAGTACTCTGATACATACGCTTGACCAATCAAAAACGTGGGTATGGTTCGAAGCTTCTCCGTCCAGGTGACGCATCGACAATAGAAAACACACGCTTTACAGTGCCACCCGGTATAATCCATATGTCTCACGGAGCTCACGAATATCACGCATAGTATATCTATATATACTCGACCAATCAAAACACGTGGGTATGGTTCGAAGCTTCTCCGTCCAGGTGACGCATCGACAATAGAAAACACACGCTTTACAGTGCCACCCGGTATAATCCATATGTCTCACGGAGCTCACGAATATCACGCATAGTATATCTATATATACTCGACCAATCAAAACACGTGGGTATGGTTCAACGGCCCTCCGCTCAGGTGGCGCGTTTACTCTAAAATAAATTGATTTCAAGAATATCGGCCCATTGGTAATCTCCCTACTCATCTCTGGTAAAACTGCAGTATACGACGGGTAAACTGCAGTATACGACTCCGAACTAAAGTTGGCTGCTAGTGACTTAGATTTTTAACGTAGCGCCATCTATCAAATGTAATGCGAATCGCATAGAATAGTGGTGTCTCCTGATCGGAAAAAAGCGCAACTATCTTTAAAAATTTGAAATAATTATATTTTTACTATTATCATATATATTATCTTGTTATAAAAATATATTTTGACAAAATATGATCTAGTAATCGCAATATTCCATGTTTGGAGATTTTTTTCATTTAATTTTCGTGCTACGCCACACAGGTTTGCACCTATTATGTATACATATATTTTGATATGAATATATTATTTAAAAATATAAGTATGTATAAGTGCAAGCTCGTGATTGTACATTGAGCATTAAATTTGATCTACTGCTTCGTGATTTTTTTGCTACAATGTATCGTCTGCTTTCGTAAAACATGTATAAGCATGATTTTCGTTAGTAGCTCGCAAAGCGTGTAACACAAGTGTGCTATTATTTCTTTTGCTTAAATTGGATTGTGTATGATCGATTGCAATGGTGATACGGTTCGTAGATTTGTTCAAACTAGGTGAGAAACCTTCTATTGAGGTAATCACCTTTGCACAAAGATACGGACTCATAGCTCGGACTTTCAAATGTCCAGTGTGCGATAAGCACTGCTGAATTTCTTTCGGACAAATATCGTTGGCAATGTCGTAGTTGCAAAACAACGAGATCAGTGAGAACTGGTTCGTTTTTTGGCAGATCGAAGTTATCAATGATCGAAATTTTACAATTGACATATTTTTGGATTCATAAGTACACCCAGATTCAGGCTCAGTAGGAATTTCAATGTTCCCCGCACACGACGGTCGACTGGTACTATTTCTGTCGGTTATGGTTAATTTTTTTTCTAATAGGCGGCGTGACTATTCTATGCGATTCACATTATATCCGGCAGATGGCGATACCTCGAAAAACCTAAGTCACTAGCAGCCAACTTCAGTTCGGAGTCGCATACTGCAGTTTACCCGAAAAATTATAGATTGAGTAAAATTCAAAAAATTCAAACTGAAAGTATACTTTGTGATTATTCAATTTTTAAGATGAATTTTAAAAATCCAATTCCGTTTTTCGTTTAACTACATCCTACAAAAAGAAGGCAATTTGCATGTCTATATATATATATCATGATAATGTGAACAGATCAACTAATTGTGGAATATGATAAGAAATTCTTTATTTCTTTAACATAATTTACAGCTGAATAATTAATAATAATATATATGTACACTGTATGATTTTTATTTCGTTAGCGCTGTTTTTACGCCGGAACGTTACAAATTCAACTAGTTGTAGCATTGTCATTATTGAATTCCATCAATAATTGGATGATGATATTCATGCATTGCGTTTTAACCGTTGCTTTTCCGTATTTTATTTATTTTTTCTCATCACATTTACGCCCCTGAGGTTTGCACTGATTTAATGATGCATTGATGTCCTTCTCACAGTTGGAATATGCCATACCCAGGCCAAAACCAGCTCCAGTTATGATTGGCCACCTTTTCCCTGCATAAAAGAAGAATTATTATATCACTGATGTTTGATGAATGTTCAAAATAAAGTAGACAGATATTTTGTGTGTAGGGATGCTCTAAAATAACATTGAATGATCCTAATAATCTATTTTTGGCAGTGCCAATTCCATAGTGTGAAGAAAACATAATTGTATGATTTTCATATATTATATGTTCTTGTTTGTACATTTCAGCACTTTTACTACATATCTCAGGTTAAAGACCAACAGTGATACAAGGTTTATAGCATACTAACTGATAAAATTATTGAAAAATCTTGATATCATTTCCTTCTTCAATAGATAAAAGGGTTATGGAGCGTCTAGAACTCAGTTTAGTATGTGAAACATAAACAAGGAATATCAACGAATACTTGACTCGATAAGAGGAAAAAGACAGACTACTTCTCTGAGTGGAGATGTCAAGAAATTATTATAAATTCAGTAAGAAACTTACTCTTGAAGAAGAGTAACGAAAACACGGAGCCAAGGAAAAGGCCGCCTCCTGAAAGACGTCAAAACATCAGTGAATATCAAGAAAGTGCTTCATTTCGTAAACGAAAGACTGTTACGAAGAATAACCCGAATAATATTTACCCAATTTCAGGACTGCGTCGGTAAAGCAACGATCCCACTTTCGTCCGATTTCATTCTCAACCCAAGTCCCAGCCATTTTCCTGCAAGTGTACGAAAGAAGCGTTACGTCATATGAGTCGGAGTAGTGCGGCCGCCCAAATGATCGATCGGTCAAACGTAAAACCAAATGAAAACGGGACTTTCTAAAGTGCCAGCTTTTTCTTCGTAATACTCGGGACGTTAAGATCTTCCTCGTGGGCAATAAGAGTAATCAAGTCATTTCCATTCAGACGGATTTGAAACTGGATATAAATGGGGTTCCTAGAGAGAAATCTGAAGTTTATTACGGCGCGCGTACCACGCCGCCATTCCTTTAGTATTGCCAATTGAAGTTTCTAGTAGATTTATGAAAATTACTATGCGAAAAAAAGTATCCCACAAATCAGAATTTTCACTTTATCGAACCTCAGTTTTATACCTAAAAAGTCCCTATTATAAACCCATATATGTAGTTGATGGTGTAGATCGGCTTTGGATAATTTGTAATAACGCGTTTTCTCGGTCAGAGATAGCTAGACATAAGACGCTTGATGAACGCTTTATTTTCTATCGAAATCCAAGTGTTTCTTTAGTAATATGGCGCGCGTCTCAATGGAGAATATCGTTTCCTTCTTGGGAATATACCAACGCCTTGACAAGCTTCGCTTTTAACAAATACACCCTGAAAAAAGCTTAGTGCCCTCGGTGCTACCCTGTGTACATACGTGGAGATGCACAGCGAGAGAGTGTTTCTACAATCTGATTGATTTCTCGTTGAAAATTTAAACGAAACAGTGCCCAATGTGACAGATGGTTTCTGTCAAGTGTCTCTGAATCATCAGAGAGAAGTTGCCGCAATTTCGTTGAGCCCCAGAGACACCGAAATTCCCCGTTTACTCCGGGGCCGTCTGTTCTATTCTATTTTCGTACCGTTTTCGTCGAGTGGCAAGCCACAATAACCTAAGTGATAGAATGACTGATAAATAGCGTTACTTCAATCTTTCAAAGAGCTTCAATTACGACTGTTGAATACGTTAGGTACGAAAATTTCGATTATAACATGGAGTGTTATTTTCACATAAAGATGCATCAGTATCCTATAAAGGACTGATCACTATTTATATGGACTGTATTAAACATACATCAATTTTGCTAGATTTATCACCAAAATGATTCTCTGGAATACTTTGGATACATCATTGTCATACTTTGCTTCCTTACCAGCAGAGAAAGCAAAGGAGTATAACTTGTGCGAGCCATGTGAACCGATTGTGATTAAGAAAAAGGGCAATTATATGTCGTCTGCTGCTGGGAAGTTTATGCAGGATAACATTGCTAGAAGGAAGAAAGTTTTAATATCTGGAGACTCTTTAGCCAGAAGCATCACTGAGTTCATAAAATCGAACGTCTATCTTCGTCCAAATCCCAAATGCAGTGAAAATGTTTGGATTACTTCACTATTGACAGTATTGTTAAACTGTCTAACAATTGTGTCAAAAGTAATTAAGCAGTCAGCAAACTTAAAGAGAAAAATGGAAAACATAGCTCCTTTAGCAAGGCTATCGTTTTATTTGGCTACACTGTTTATTGTCATTCAATTATTACCACTTACTGAAGCTGGAGAGCCTTTAGGAAATCCATATGAGGTTTTGGGTGTGTCGAAACATGCAACACTGCAGGATATCAGAAAGGCATATAAACATCTTGTTAAGGAATGGTAATTTGTTCATTTTGCATCCTACATAACTAGTAACATTAACTATAACCGATAATTGTCTGTCTTATTACTTTTTTTAAGAAATAAATCACATTTGATTATAGGCATCCTGATAAGACAGATCATCCAGCAGCTGAAAATAAGTTTGTAGAAATCACCAGAGCTTACGAAGTAAGTTACTTCAATTAAATATTTATTTCTAAAAAAGAATGAGAATTGTAAAACTCCAACAGCAAACTCTGTATATTAATTAATTTGATTCGCACAGCTTCTAACTGATCCTGAAAGAAGAAGAAAATTTGATAATCATGGTATAACAGAAGAAGGTATGCCGCGCCAAAGAAGAGACAATAGTCACTTTAACATGCCAGACCCATTTGAGGAACTATTTACAGGAAATTTTAAATTTCATTATCAGAACCGAGACATTACATTATTCCACAAAATGAGCATCACATATCGGTTAGTAATCTGAATCTTGTAAAGAAAATCATCAACTTTCCACATTCAATAACATTTTTGTCAACATTAAAAAAATGAAATCTCTTTCAGAGCCTTTGAAAACACAATAGTTCCAAAGAGTTATCGTACACCGCATTTAATTCTATTTTATTCGGATTGGTGTTTTGCGTGTTTACAAGTGGAACCAACATGGCGTCGCCTTATGGATGAATTGGAGCCCCTTGGTGTCGGTTTAACAACGGCACACGCCGAGAGAGAACCAGCTTTAGCAAGAAGATTAGGAGTGCATTCGTTACCATGTTTAGCCGTAACAATAGACGGCCGCACGAGTATTTACAAAGAATCCTTATTCAGTGTACAGAAAGTTGTGGGTAAGTTTGCAGGAACTAGTGAGCAAACTGTTACCAGTGTTCAATCATTTTAACCGACGTCGTATATCCTAATTATTGAATTTTTCCACGTTTCCGCAAGCAGAATTCTTAAGAAGTAAATTCCCATACAAGCTGATACAGAACATTAACAAGGATAATATTGATAGCTTTTTGTCTGGTTGGGTTGACAACAGAATACGCGCATTAATATTTGAAACAAGAGATTCCGCACGTCTACGATATCTACTTATGGCTTTTCATCATAGAGATCGCGTTGCCTTTGGCTTCGTACAGGTAATTGCAAGACATAATTACATAATGTATACGTTAATTCTGTACTGAAAACAATAATTCATACTATAGGTTCATAAACCTGAAACAGTCGCCATCACATCGAAATATAAGATCTCAGGTGATCTAGATACTCTTCTTTTGTTCAACGAGAATTCTGAAAAGCCGATGGCGTCAGTCAGCATGAAAGATATACCGAGTGAGACAATGCACAATGTCATTGCAAATAATAAATTCCTGATGTTGCCAAGACTTTCGAATCAGGCGATGCTGGATTCCGTATGCCCGCCTGAATGGCAAAAACCGCAGAAACGACTTTGTGCCATTTTAATTTCGCAAAACAGTCCGATACACGATTTAGCACGACATAAATTCCGACAGGCTGCAGTGGAATCGCCTTACAGGTACATTGTATATTTTTATATATTACAACGCAAAGTATATTCGACAGAAAATTTATTTTACGTAATATTTTAGCACTGAACGCGTAAGATACACTTATGTTTTCAAAGAAACGCAACCCGAATTCGTATCTGCGTTATCAAGTGGCGAGGGTTCGCCTATCGAACCATTATTACACATTGTGATAATATGGAGACGAGATGCGAATCATTTAAAATACGAATGGCTACCGACAGGATGGATTGAAACAGCACAGGATGAAAATCAATGGAATGAAACTCGTAAGAATTTGGAGCAGACTATACAGCGATTGTTGCGAGCATCTGAAGCGTTGCCGTACGCTGCCGAAGTTGGAGAATTGGCCGACGAACATGCTCAGGTAATGTTTCAAGGATTTTTATTAATGAATTCACAGCTTTTATATACTTTTATTCTTACACTTAATTGACCAATGCAGGGAACAGTGGATAGATTGATAGGCAGAGCATTGCTGGCTGTTGATTACATCTCTGATAGTCTTACGAAGGAGCAACTGTTACCATTGATATCAGTAATAGCAACCTTGATGTTGATTGGAGTTGCTGGTTACGGAATGTCTTACTTAGTGTAAGTAAAACAAAATTGTATACAACCCTTAATCATTTTGATTAACGATTTTTTAAATTATCTATAACAATTGATGACTGTAGAAAATTGGAAGAGGCTAGTGTACAAGCAAAACGGGCTCAGTGTAAGGACAGCACTAAGAGCGTAGAGTCACAGCCTCAATTGCGGCTTCATGAATTACGAGCGGAAAAGTATAATGGCTTGGTACGACTGTTGAAACCAGGTTGTCGCACAATTATATTGCTAGTGGATGTTCAAAGTAGGTTAAAGCTACTGCCAGCATTTCACAGAGCCGTGTGGCCTTATAGGTGGGTTTAGTTGTTAATAAAACAAAATATTTTAACCTGAAATAAAACATGAAATTTAAGATTACCTCAAATTTAATCGCACAGGAAAAATAAAACTCTCATGTTCGGACATATGTCTTTGGAACGAGGACTGGATTGGTATAAAAAGCTACTATCACTCAGTTTACCCGAACAGAGAGAATTAAATATAAATGCAAAAAATTGCGTGGGTACAGTCTTATCTCTGAACGGTCATCGTAAATATTTCTGCATGTATCATGCGAAGCATCCTGAGTGTAGCAAAGGAAAAGGATTTAAGGTATGATAAATATGTTTATAGGTATATTTAAAAAAAATATATTAATCTGTTTACTTGTATCTAGCGAATGGAAAGGATGACTAAACGGTTAAGTCGAAGATCAGAGGATGCCGAAGCTGGAGCATTTATTGGTTTCAACAGTTCCA
The DNA here is from genome assembly GCF_000341935.2 of Cephus cinctus. Taxonomy (NCBI): domain Eukaryota; kingdom Metazoa; phylum Arthropoda; class Insecta; order Hymenoptera; family Cephidae; genus Cephus; species Cephus cinctus. Next base: position 2,152,498 of record NW_014333664.1, on the reverse strand, counting down.
GCGATTCGGACACGTCTCAGGATGAGGTAAGTAAAACTATAAATATATAGTAACGGAAGATGAGCGATATCGAATAAATATCTAAATATTTTTGTTCTCTTATTTTGACTAGGTGGAAAGTGATGTACTGTATCAGGATAAACTTTTGGACGGGTTGCCAATGTGGCTTGACAGACTGTTCGAGGGCTTGACACATCGCTACTATATAAATTACTGGCCCGACTTCACTGCCAAGTAATAGGTGGCTGTTTCTCGTCCTGGAAGCATATATGCCTTTTCGAACGAAACGTTGTTTTAATTCTAGTCAGCAAAGCGGTTTCGGAGATTTGATTAATTGTACTGGATGTAAAGTAACGTTTGAATATCTTTTTCAAACATGTAATCCTTGTCATGGACCTCAATGACAAACTGTAAGTGCAGATATATAAGAATTTAGAGCTTTTTTTTCTGCATGCTAATTCTCGAGATTGCAAAAGGATATTCGAATGATATCGTACACATGTATGCCGTTTAAACAGAAATGAGGGAATTTAATCCGTGAAAATCAGGCCGCGCATAAAGACAAAACATATTCATTACTAAATATTAATTAATGTTATTAACATAATTACGATTTCCTATATAGGCCTGTGTAGCTAAGCGATTTTATAGGCACGCCATTACAGACTGTCGAAGAGAATGTACACGACGTTAATAATATTAAGGGGAAAAAAAATTATCATTACTTGTCTCCTTCGGTCGTCATGGAAACTCGTAAGAATGATTTTGCCTTACGAGTTTATTATTCGTCTTGCCAGAAGCATTCATAATGGGTGCATCATTTCATCATGTTAGTCAGTGATAGATCTAGTCAATGCATTAAAGTTATGATAACGCATTCTCTTTGACCCATCCTAGATAAAATTGCATCACTTTTACTTGAATAATCGTAATGTACAGCTGATGATTTCAATGATTTTCGTAGTCTTTAAGCGATTCTTATCCAAGAGAAAGTCATAGGGGTTTATTATCGCGCACGTTACCGCCTCTGTAGCTTGTTTTTTTGTGACTATTTTTCTTTTCCTTTTTCATCATCTTAAACGTTTTTATACCATTACGTAAGATCAAAGGAAGAACTCGTCAGAAAACATAGTGAATGAGAAAATTCGTCTTGCGTACGAATCTTTCCGACTGTTGCTCCACACAATGAAATTGATCGAACCGATCGATTAACGTAATTAGCAATTGTAAGTCCAATTTCGCAATTCTCATTATTGCAACAACAAAAAAAAGAAATATGCTTGTCATTTGAAACCTATCGTTATTACTCTTATACCGAATATATTAAGGATCCTGGAGAAATACATTTTTGGCAATGTATGTAAATTGTCACCATTCATAAGAGATTTTAGGTGCGCGCATTAGTCAAGCTGTTTAAATGTCAAGTCGGAAACGTGGTAAGAAACTTCGATAATTTTTCATACTTTTCCAATGCATATGAGAAGCACGGACCACCGAGTCGTGTGTAGAATTTTATGAGGAAAATAGACAACTAGATAAAGTAAGAAAAATAATAATCCGTAGCAGATACGCCTCTCGATACTAGAATGGCCACGTATTACATTGCCAAATGAATTTCTCAATATTACGTCTAAACACCTTAAGTGTCCAATTCTACACGGTTTGCTAAGTTTTTAAACGTTCGTATCGGATTACTCGAATCCTCTCGCTTGAAGCATGAACGGGACAAGTCCGTAGAACCAATTACTTCTGCCAAGCTTTAAGACATTTTGACAATCTTTACGAACGTAATGGGTGTACGTATCCATATCCATCCTCGTCTAGAAATGTGACAGGGCGAGAGCTTCATCGCGATTATAAATGGATTATTATTAATATAATTAAAAAAAAAAAGATCTTGGGACACGCGATGTCCTCGCTCCATTACGTTGTTACACTTCTAATAAAAAATTTATTAAGATCCGCCCTCGTTCCACGTAACGTCATGGGATTATCGACGTGTCGGACATTTTTAGAAAGACCTTCGGGCGATCAGCATTATCAATTTATAAAGGGAAACTCGAGCAATGATCATAATGAGGTCATTTGGATGCTTTATGTATAATGAAAATGAATCTCTGGTGTGCGTGTGAGAAGCACGGTTGGACAGGTACGGAAAAAGAAGATAAAAAAGTGAAGAAAAGAGAATTTTTTTTCTCTACCTAGTGCTATTTATGAACAAATAATGGATAAAGAAATATGAATAATAGCAGGAAATACGTTGTAGCCGTGCTTGATCATACGAATATGACAGTTCACCAGAGGTGTGAGATGATGAGCCGAAATAATTAAATAAAATGTTTATTCTGTCGAATAAAATTTAAGGTAATGTTCGTGCGATTGTCTAAAGAGAAGGTGGATGCTCCGATTGTTACCATTTTTTTATGTATATACTCCAGAGAGAACTGTATTACGTAGAGGATAGAGTCGGGACGACTTTATATAATGAATTATTACGATATGAATATTATATATAAATTATTACCGATTCCGATTAACCGAGAAATATAATGTGAGATCTTAAAGTGTACGAGCTTTTTGTTACTACCTGTATTTAGATTTGATGAATTAATTTTTTTTAACTCCTAGGAGTCAGCACAAACGTAAGATATGATGAACATAATTAGAGGCTTGTTATTTGGAATATATTTATTACCTGTATTACACACAGGATTTCCTTCTGGCAAATATTTTTATGAATTAAAAATCTGAACCTGGTTTGTCGTGTTAGACGCGCTGACACTGATTCAGTGCACGATCCAACTTCCGGGTACATAAATATACCTAATTTCAATAAATACTCGCAAGCCAAGTTGATAGAAAAAATCGTTCATTAACAGTCAGTTTGTTAATCATTATTACTCGGTGCGAGTATCGCTTTCAATGAATGCACAATTTATTGACAGGCCGGAGTGCGTATATGAATCATTCAGTATACGACGTTATTGTTACCTAGCATGTAACAAGGTTACAAAAAGTATACATTAAAATTTAATGAATCATTTATCCCTTATGAATTTCGAATACCAAGTGCCTGTTCGAGTTCTGCCCGTTTTTGTTGAACCTTTGTGTAGAAATAGCGACAAACCGCCTCCTGTGCCCAAGGTTGATAATAAAAATCGGCGCGTCGTTCCTCCTCGGGATTCCCAACCACGTCCGTCATGGTCTTCAGATCTCTTGTCTGGGAAATAATCCATTTATTGATAAACTGCTGCGGATCCTTTGCAAAGCTCAGGAAGAATTCACGATTTGTCTTCAATTGATTGATTGTCTCGACAGTCTCGTGAATCTTATTATCCAGACTTTGTATTTCCTGCTGACTTGCGGTTGACAATAGAAAATTATTCATTTGAGTTTTTAACGTGTCGTCCACCTCGACGTCTATGTCGTAACACGCTGTTTGTTTTGTTTCTGTGCCTATTATGAATGAGAGAAATAAATTGACGTTTAATATCAGGAAATTAATTCAAGAGTGGAATAAGTATTATACTGACCTTCTACACTGATAACGTGATTGATGACAATTGGATCAGGAGGATGAAGCAGAGGATTTAAACGCTGTGGTATCTCTGCGAATTTCATTCTGGGACAGGCAAATATTTGCTCCAGGTATTTGTCGCAGTTTATAAATTCACGCTCGTGGCTATCCTGAAGTTTGTGCGTTTTTATGTACTGCCATAATGCGGATATTATAACAGGTCGCGTTTGCGTATGAACGCCAAGTAAACGTGCCAATCGTGGATCTAGCTTGAACTAAAGAAAAAAATGTACAAGGATAGGTAAGGTGGAGGATGAATATGATTGTCAGTGGATATCATAATGTGCGAACACTGTGTATTAGGTTACCTGCAGAGGTTGATAATCCAAAAGTAATAGTATAGTGCATCGGACATTTTTATCTCCTGGTCTTTTAACTTGAAAACCATCAGTTTCTTGTGTTGTTAATGTACGATGCCATTCGACTAGGTGGTTGTCAGGCCCATACAAGTCTTTATCCAATTCTATAACTAGACTCTTGAAGAATGATGAAAATTTCCTTTTTACCTAAAAAAGCAGAGCATCTATTAGATTGTTTTTAGTTGGATAAGGAAGGAAGGGAATGGTATATAAATGTCTTACCTTATTGGGGTCATTTTTAGTGTCATCTAAAAGTCGTCCTTCGACCCTTAGTTCCCAGGACGCGACGGAACCCTCTTCACCCTCGCCGGCTTCCTTGGCCGGATAGAACGTATTGGATATAAATATACGTAATTTCCGTTTCTGTTTCATCGGACGTTTCAGTGCTTCCTGAATATCAAGACGCTTGCGCATTATCGTTGCATCTAGTTTTCTTTCAAACGCAAGTAAATCCATGTAAGCCTGCGATTCTGGCACGAGATCGCGGACCTTTTGGGGCAGAATTTTGTCCGCCAGTTTCTTCTTCTTCTTGGATGTGGAATGTGAAAAATCACTGTTCCAAAAATACCTAGATGAGTATTTGTGAAAATCATAGATTCAAAAATCAAAAGTAATTTGGAAATTTCGGTGTGTGTGTTGATTTGGCGCCATAGCACGGGTCATCGGTTAAAGTTCCTTGATGAACAAAATTAATGTACTATAAATGTGTAAGTGTATGGATAAAGAATTCAGTTCCCAAATGTTTCATAACTTTTCTTTGAAACTTGAAATAATCGAAAGAAATATGAATTAGAGAATAAAACATTGTTTATTTATAAATCAGTTTTATGAAGCAATTTTTCACTGATTGGTCAATGAAAAATAACATGCCAAATTGTTAAGAAATAAATAAAATAAAAATACCGATACACTCACGGTTTTTGCTGGGACATTGGTATACGTTGATCAGCACTTCTTTTACCACCAGGAGGAGTCGGCATAGGACCTTGTCTCATAGTAGAATATGGTTGGCTAGGCCTCATCATTCCACCAGGACCAGGACCACCAGTACCCATTTGTGGTGGTGGAGTAAATCCAGATCTTTGCTGCATCTAAAGAGATTTTAGTTCAAACCAACCAAAAGCATTTAATACAGTAAAAGTAAAAGGTGGTGCAGCATTGCATCTTACTGGAAAATTTGGCCCTGAGTATTGCCTTAAATTTGGTGGTACCGATGGTGGAGGATAACGCTGTGGTGGAGGACCATTGTTCCCTGCATTTGGTACAGGGAACCTTTGCGCCATTTTTATGAAATGTTTATCTTCCGGAAAAATAAATAATATACATATTAATACGCAATTTACGATAAATATTAATGTTACATCTAAACAAAATGCTGAACGCGCTATGTAATGAGATGTATAATGCCATAAACAAGATGCTAACAGTAGCACATAAATGGAGCAATAGTGTATCATTGTTGACAATATACACAATACTTATACCAAAAACACATTATATTGTTTACTGAAAGAAACTAATCTACAATTTATTAATGCAAATAGAAATACAGGTTGATGCATTACAAACTAAAACCCAATCGCTCAAGGTAGCTTACTGAAACTGTTTTGTATATGCCACAAACACTGCGAACTTTTTTCGGCAACATACAACACTTATTGTTTTATTATACATTAAACAATCCTTTATCCAAATTTACACCGAATCTGTTATAAACGTTTAAAGTACACGAGACGTCTATTAAAAACCAAATTAATAAAAAATAACCTACGCTTTCCAACGCCTATCTCCGGCTAACCAGAATTACCAACACGGAGAATACTCCAAAATTTTCGTTGATGGTTCCCGAGAAGTTGAGAATAAAGAAAATATTCCTAGTACTTTAAGCCAACATTTCAGAACAGCGATAGGTATGTAAAATTGTTAAAGGACTGTAATTGGCTCGTGGTCAGTTGGTCTTCCAGAAGAACCAATGAAATGTTCGACTTTACCAACTGTCGTTGCCGCCATTATTCATGAAAATAAACCTTAGAGCATAATCAAACGAGCATAATAACATAACCTATAGAATATCTGTGTCCACGTGCTGCATCGCCCGTGACGGGCAGCAGATTTGTTTTTTTCATAAAAGCGTTATTTCACGCATTATAAAATGGGGAAGAAATCGAAAATTGGAAAGCAGCGGAGGGATAAGTATTATCAATTGGCTAAAGAGACTGGTATGTATAAAGTTTATGTACATCATGCATAATAAATGAATTGTAAAATGTAGTGCTGTAAATTCTGAATTCTCCTTACAGGTTTTAGATCTCGTGCAGCCTTTAAGTTAATACAGCTTAATCGTAAATTTGAATTTCTTCAGAAATCTCGAGTATGTATTGATCTTTGTGCAGCACCTGGTGGTTGGATGCAGGTTGCCAGACAAAACATGCCTGTATCCTCCATCGTAATAGGTGTTGATTTATTTCCAATAAAACCGATACCTGGTTGCATCAGTCTCACTGAAGACATTACTACCGACAAGTGCCGTGTGGCAATTACCAGAGAATTGAAAACATGGAAAGCCGATGTAGTTTTAAACGATGGTGCTCCTAATGTAGGAAAAAATTGGCTGCATGATGCTTATCAACAAACAGTTCTTACTTTGGCAGCAGTCAAAGTAGCCACACAATTTTTAAGACCTGGTGGATGGTTTGTGACAAAAGTGTTTAGATCTAGGGATTACCATCCATTAGTTTGGGTACTTAAACAATTATTTAAGAAGGTATGCAAGTTGTTTCACTAGTTCAATTAGTTATGATTATTTAATGCTTAAGATACCCCTTTGTCCTTAGGTCCATGCCACTAAACCGCAAGCATCCAGAAATGAATCTGCTGAAATTTTCGTTGTATGTCAATACTACATAGCACCTGACAAACTCGATCCAAAATTTCTGGATCCAAAATACGTATTTTCTGAACTGGAAGTCGAATCTAAGAACAAATTGAATGTCTTTCATCCTGAAAAGCAGAAAAAAAGCAAGGCAGAGGGATATCCAGAAAATGATCATACGTTGCATCACAAATTATTGGCTACAGACTTTATCGCTCATAGTAGCGGTATAGAGGCTCTGCAAAATGCATCAGAAATTGTTATAGATGACGAGAGAATAGCAAATCATCCGAAAACTACTAACGAACTTAAAGAATGCTGTAAGGATATTAAAGTTCTTGGCAGGAAGGAGTTACGGCTACTTCTTACTTGGTGGAAGATACTCAAGGAAGAACTACGGAAAAGTCAAGAGACGAAAGATGAATCGGTAGTTGAAGAGGCAAATACAGAGGAAGTGACACCGATCACATTGGAAGCACAGGAAGATTTAGAAAATGAAGAAATCGACAAGCAAATTGCAGAACTTTCTGCAGAAGAAGCACGAGAACTTAGAAGAAAGAAGAAGAAGGCGAATAAGGAAAGACAAAAATTGAATGAGCGCCTTAATTTGAAAATGGTTCTTAAGGGTGACGAAGGACCAAGATTAGAGAGTGATGATATGTTTGACTTGAAGAAAATAGAAACGATTGAACATTTGGAAACTGTAACTGATCAGCTGCCTGATGTGCTAGCTGAGAGTGATGTAGATTCGGATGATGAGCCGGCTAAACCGAAGAAAGTTAAATATCATAAAGACTCAGGACATTTGGACAGTACAGGTCTTTATTACAAGTCGCATGACAGTGAAGCAGAAAATTCAGATTCAGAAGAATCAGATACTGACACATCTGGATTAGGTAAAGTATAAATAATAATAAATATTCATTTACCTTACAATTAAGTTATCTAATCATATTTAGGTCTCAGCGATTCAGAAGATGAGACAGAGAAACCAGTAGCGAAAACGAAGAGAAGAAAGATTGAAGAAGCAGATGAGAATCCTTTAATCACAGATTTGGACCCCAGGGATAAGAAAGCTAAAAAAATTCATAAAGCTGAATTATGGTTCGAGAAGGATGTTTTTAAGAACTTAGAGAAGGAGGAGGACGAGGACTTTGAACTGGATAAAATGGTAGAGGAATACAAAAGCAAAGGCGGCTCCATAGTAGGCGAGAAAAAAACAGCAACGATTAATAAAATACAAAAGAAAATAGATAAAGACGACGAGGATAATGTTACCAGTTCTGAATCTGAATACGACATGGAAGAAATGATGGCTCCGAATAAGAAGTCAAAAAAGATTGGTGGAAAAGATGGCTTCGAAGTTGTTTCTAAAGACAAGCGTAAGTATTTCATTTAATTATCTCTTAACACACGACTTCAACATAATGACCCCTTATTTTTCAGCTCTAAAAATGAAGAATAAAAGAAAGTTGACAGAGGAGGATCTCGCATTGGGCTCGTTAATGGTTCAAAGTAAAAAAACTCGAAGGGATCTAATAGACGGAGCGTGGAATAGATATACCTTCAATGACGAGAGGCTTCCAGACTGGTTCGTCCAGGAAGAAGAAAAGCATATGAGGAAGGAAGCTCCAGTACCTAAAGAACTCGTGGACGAGTACAAAAAGCGAGTGGAAGAACTGAACGTTAGGCCAATAAAAAAAGTAATGGAGGCTAAAGCTAGGAAGAAGAGGCGGGCGATGAAGAAGTTGGAAAAAGCTAAGAAGAAGGTCGAAGCTTTAATGGACAATACGGATATCAGTGACAGGGAAAAAGCAAAGCAGGTTAAAACGTAAGTATCCAATACGTAAAAACAAACAAAAATAAATCTAAGAAAAATAATACTAACATTTTGTGTATCTTACATAACTTTTGGCAGTCTATACAAAAAGGCACAGAAAGAACCGAGGAAGGAAGTGACATATGTGGTAGCAAAGAAGCATTCAGCCCAGAAAAGAGCCATGCGACCTGCTGGTGTCAAAGGTCGTTACAAGGTTGTTGATCCAAGATTAAAGAAAGATTTAAGAGCTGTCAAAGCAAAGGAGAAGACTAAGGGTCGGGGTAAAAAGGGTCGTGGTGGTAAACCACCTCGTGGAAAACCCAAGGCTACCAAAGTAAAAAAACGATCAAGATAATGAACAGTATGCATTTCACATCCAATTAAAAATGGCTGACGTGGAAGGGCCCAAACATATGTACATAATAGTTTGGATAAACAAGCGGCAATTGTCAATCAGTGACGCAATAAAGATAAAAAATGAAAAAACAATGACAATTTCTCTCAACGTAAATCCTGGATTTTCCCAGTTAACGTAATCCCGAATATTATTACCCAGTCCCCATCTTTTACTTCTCTATCTTCACCTTGAACTCGTTGGATCACAGAGGTCGTCCCTACTTTACGATTTGGCACTGGCTGAATTCCTGGCCAATTTCTTATCCGGGTTTTAGTGCCAACCTTGCTATAGATATAGAGCGTGACGAATATACGTATGTATGTATAGTCAAACAAGTCGCGAGTGTCTTATTATTTTTCTGTCGCGATCTTAGACGATGAGTACCACTTACATATTAGGCACGTTTACGAGAATAATAATCGCGCTCGTGGAAATTCCACTCTGAAATCGTCCCAACATTTTTATATCGTCACATATCTCCCGGCAGAGGCGTCCCGAAGGTTGGTGTTTAGTGTCAAAAAGTAAAATTGCAAATAGCACCCTTTCTTCTCTGAATGACCGAGATCGAATATCTCCTCCGGACGAGGAGCGAACCACCGACGTTCGCGCATAAAACCGGGCGTAAAAATAATATGTTATTTTACGACGTGACGCGGTCACCTTGCACTTTGACTCGACTTATACAAGTACCGATGGTTGAAGGCCAAAGTCGGAGATACATCGCGAATATCGCGTCACTTTTGTTTGTCGTTGCGCAGGCTTTTCCTGCCGCGAAAACATAGCGCGTAATGTACAAGCATATACGTAGGTAGAGGCATACATAACACTGAAGGAGTATACGAAGCGTATCCATACAAACGTAAAAGCGTCGGCGTCACTGCTTTGTGATCCTGACGGGCGCCTCGTTACTCGTCCACGTGAATCCACGAGTCGTGGCAATCGGTACGATACGTCCTGTAGATACGTACGAAAGATCTCTTTCTAGATCAGCTCGGAGGAATCTAACTTTTATTCGGGAAGGCAATACTGCTTCTAGACACTAGAAGTATTAATAAATGGCTATTACCTCGTGGGGGCCGATACACCTCTCGGCACGCGGCCTTGGTTAAACTTGACCTTGTTTTTATTTCAGGCAGCAATCCTCCTCCATCTCTTCGTCCTCCTTCACCTCCTCCTACCTAATGTCTCGTTACACACGGGTATGAGTTGGCGCTACGTTCTCAAATGTATATGTACATACACATGGCACGATCTGCTCTTTCGAAGAAAGCAAGAGCACCCAGAGAAGACTCGTCCCACGCATCTTGACTTGAGTGCGCTAACGGTTCCTTCTCAGCATCGATCCGACCTTTTGATTGTTCGCCGACTCCGTGCACGCGATCAATCCCTGGCACGTAATTCGAGATGCGCGCCAGCTGGTCAAACGCGCAAATAAATCTAGTAACTTGGTATACAGGAGCGAGCGTCAGAGGATGGTGACCTTGGACTTTTCCGAAAGTCACCACCTGATCATTTTATTGATCATCATTATATGCGTCATGGCTCAGCGACCCTGATTCCTTCGAGCGGTCGACTTTGTCATCGTGAATTTTTTAATTCATATATACGATATACTGTGAATCTCTATTATCGATACTAGACAGGCAGGTTCGTATCGGTTGGCTATAGTTAATTCCAAGGTATGGTTTGTCATTTATCGTGTGGTGGGTCGTAAGATGTTCTGAACGTAGTCCTAGTCTATGTGACATCTTCGAGGAACTTTGTGTGGATGTCTTTCGTATTAATACATTGGTAACCAGCACAGCAACAGGTTCCCGAAGTCGAGGTCGAGTATGGATCATGCTAGAAAATAGACGGGACCGTTAAAACTTGCAGTAAGTCATCATGTCCGGGACGAGGATGGCCCTGAACGAAAATTCGAATAAGAACATTGACAGTTCTTTGCAAATATATTATTGTGATTCTTACCGTAGCTCTAGGTCTCTGAATCATACTATGACATTCTCGTTGCGGTAAAAAAATTTAAATCGTAGAAGTTCTGGTGAAACTCTTCTGTCCTCTACTTCCATATCGTGGATTTGCGAACCTTGAGGCACTTCGACGAACGTTTATGTAATTTTTGAAGGTATGCATGGTTCGCGATGGACGCGCGAATGAATAAACTAAAAAGAATTAACACGTAGGAGGAATATAGGCGTGGAGGAAGAGGAAAGTCCTTGGTCGTTGTTCTCAACGAATACGACTTCCTGGTTCATCGGGCGTCTCTTGCTGCGTCGCTATCCCGGCGTAGTTCACGAAACGAGTAACCGTTCGTTCTTTGCAGCGAACGGGGAAGCGAACGGCAGGCGCCAGTGATTTGAGCTTTATTGAATCTGGGCACGTCCCATCCATCCACCTGGAGCAGTATATCTCCACTGATGCGAATATCCTGAAGGGTTGATTGCACGTGGAAAACATCCATTTCTCAAATTGCCCGGAAGTACTTCAAACAGATATAAATATTAATTATAAACAACGTGGTTGTACGAATTTTCATATAATATCTTTAATATCCTTCGTACCACGTAATTTTAGATTTTATGTACTGAAGATTCCTGTACTGAGAATTCTATCTGTTTATCTTGTTTTCCTTCATCCTCTCTGTGAGTCAAATGGCATGTAGTTTCCACTTATATTTTCTGATGCATCCCGTCAGTGACTCGGTTCACATTTTCTGTTGATTAAATGCTTTAATTTAGATCGTCAGGCTATCATTAAAAATGAGATTGCGAGAATGTCTGGAGATTACGGAATATACAGTGAATTGTTATTACGTGTATACGTGGGACGTAGTCATATTCCTCATATGACGTATGAACCGTCCCCAGAACGCTCAACTAATTTTGGAAGCTCAGGAAATAAGATACGAGTGTGTTCCCGCTTTCGTGATACGTATCCCCTCTTCTCTTACCACTGATGCATATATGTATCTAAATTTATATCATCCGACTTCCACGAACCTCTACAAAAATTTTCACCAAACATATATAACATCTCGCGTATCGAACGGTCTATGATGAAATTCCCTCTGATGCAACTGCGTAGCGTCGGGACGCTACGGTCGATGTCAAGGCCAAGGTCGACTCAGTAATTTCGGTGTTATAATCCAATTTACAAACTACAGAATTTTTCCATCCTGATGTCCACACATTTCATTTGATTTATATCTATAGTTGGCTGCCCTGTGAAGAAAAAAAGATCTTTTTTACTATATGCTTTTTGGTGCTCACAGTCATATACATAGATTTCAGTGAAAGACGGCTTTAGGGCATTGACATTTATATTTATGGAAAGCGCAAATGCGAATTGATAAGATCCTAACTGGTGTCTCATATATGAATATATTTCCTGTCTGTATGAAATTCTATATGTCGAAGCTGCCGGCTGATGCAATATCCATGGCGCATCGTACAACCAGCATTGTCTACAGATATACATAGGTATATTTAGTGGCTATATAGATCTTGGAATATTATCTTTTCCCTAGAAAGTGATGTTTAAGCAAAGCGAATTTTCAATTAATTATCAGTGCTTTGATATATCAAGAGAACTCAAGTGACACCTCGTAATTCCCGTGCAAATAGCCTTCGAGCGCACTTGGAGTATGGACCTGTGGCTAGCAGCGAGTATAAGGTCAAGGTTGACCTAGCTTCGATTGCGATGTAGTTTCATCGCATCGAGCGGGATGCGCGCGCCTCGACGCTTGCGTTGCGACGTCCTAGCTGTTCCATCCCCTACCGCTGGCAGTACCCTCAGCTCGTACACTACGAGCCATGGCCAAGGTCTTTGGCGGTCACGGGCAACTCCACGTTATACATCGATGTCAGCCAAGAGAGAACTTGCTCGAGGGGGTTACGTTTATGTATATATCCCAAGGTCCAAGGGTCACGTCGAGGTCGACCTAAGGATTCGCCTGAAACAAAGTGCACCTTCGTCAAATTGGGTCGTATTCGCCACTGCGCAGAATTTCCAACGCCCTCGCACTGGCTTTAGCGATGTTTATAGCCATGTACTATACCATTATATAATGTAGCAGAATATATAGAGACCTAGAGTAAAATCTAGGATCTTGACGTCGGATGGAAATCCTTGTAGTTTTATTTCCTCCATATAAGGGATCCTTGGGACATACTGTAAAGAAAATCTTTTTGGATTACTTGAAAATTTATTAAAAACTTATACGTTACCGCTCGACAAGATTCTCATAGCGTGTCTTGCACTAGGTCAGTAAATCGGTTGGCAGAGCCAGCTGCAAGCTGAGGTTGTGACCTAGAGCGGATGTTAGGTCGAGGATATGTTTCTTATTGGCGACTGTTGGTACGTATCGCGGATGCCGCTGGGTTCTCGACATTCGCAACCAACTTTAACGAGTGTCGAGCTGGTACGGGATACGTTGTATCTGTAGAGGTTAGTTTAGTTGGTGAGCTCAGGGCCGAGGTCAAGTTCAAGGCCATACCGTCCGGGCCGTGTCCGGGCACGCCAACCCAAATACTACCCGTTTCTCCCTAAAAGCCAGAATAGAGATATAAAAAAGTCCACAGTGATTCGTAGTTTCATGAATCACGGAATTCCACTCCTATCTGTATGTACATACACGTATCTACCACACTCACAGTCAGCTCTGATGTGCCCTGATGTGATTCCCAATCTCCTTGATGTCATCAGTAATCGGATTTGACTTATACAATTGACTGTAAAGGGAAAGAACTTGTTAAATATACAATATATATTTATGTTAACGTGTGTAGATATTATATGCTTCGTATGTGAAATAAGTTTTTAGTATGTCAATAATATTTATAGGTTATTTGCGCATCGCGACTGTTATACCCTGGTTATTGAGGTGACGTTGTACTGATCTAGAAAATCCCAAGGCCAAAGTAACGGTCGCTCGTGGTGAATCGAGAACGGTATCGCCTGTCGTGTGAATTGTAAAGGAAATATCTCGAGATTGATAGCACGCTCTTATGAGAAAACTATGGAGATCCATGCAAACTGCCTATGCTTGACATTCGCGATAAACTATTATGATACGTTTCACATAGAAAAGCACATCGGTAGGATAGTTTTAAAGAAAAATAATCTACCGATCGAGATTGCGACTTGTCCTGTATGAGATTAACATACCTGTTTATGGGTAATTAGCAAATCTTTACGGAAGTGCTACATACGGAGTTCTTTGCGCATGAAAGGTAATTATACGAGATCATTCGATAATGATGTCACTATCATAAGTCATGCGTTATTGCGAAATACTTCGGATGATACATTATATTCCATGCAGTAAAAACATCCTACGGATGTACTATTTGTACCCTGTGGTCGTCCGGATGTCTTATGGACACTTTGTGAATGCTGGATGTTATGTAGAGCATGTCTGTAGTGTTATAGTAATTGAATATTCACTATTATTAGAAACAAATAGATTTTACGGTGATGAATTTGGTTGACATGCCTCTTGGTTACTTCTGTAATTTTTGGGTAAACTCACCTTGCCCCTTCCATTCGAATCTTTGGAACGAAAATCCAAAAAAGCTCTCATTCCCTTAAGGACATTAACTTCGCCCTCGAGATTCTCCAACCCACTCACGTTCTGGAAAAAAAAAATAGAAGAAAAAACAGGGAGAGAAAGAAGGGTATAAATCCATTTCCCCTAACTAACCTCTTTTACCCTGTTTTTCCTCCATCTTCCTATGTATTTTTCACTCTAGCGTGGGTCGCTGTCACGATTTCCATCACCTCTGCCGCTGGCGTAGCGCGCACTCAGCCGAGTCAACCTTGAACTTCATCTCTTCACGATCTGCTTGCGTCATGTCTATCGACCTGAAATCACAAGCTAGATACACACGGGACTTTTTAAGGGAAAAAGTTCTTAACGTACCCTTCTTCTTCCAGTCCATAAAGGCCTTTATGATTATTCTCTACTCGGTTAACTCAACCGCTATCTTCTGAGTTGTCTGCTCTTATGATAAGTTTATTGAAACTCATTGAAAGTATTTAGTTGCATGCATGCGTGTGAGATTATTGTGAAAAGATTAATAAAATACGTTATTGATTTATCGACCCATTTTAAGCTGTTCGGATTATACGATTCCCCATAGATCCTAAGGTGGACGTGCGAGATAACAGAGCGCTTCGATAATTTCCATTTTACGTCCGGGACTATAAAACTCTCTAGAGTCTCGATAATCGAACAAAAAGGTTTCCTTCAATTCGATTTACGTATACAATATAAATTGCATTTTGGTTTTATATTTAAATATTTAGGATGAATAAGTTAAAGCATTATTTAAATATTAAATCAATGCGTTTTTCTGTGAAGTCCTTTTCCTCTTTTTCGTACATTATTGCGATACATTGAAATGGGCCTTAAGAAATGCACAGGCCGCGGTTGGCTGCCTCAAGAAGGGCAATGGCGTCGGGCGACAAGCCGGAGCTTGTCAGTTGCGAACATTGTCGTTACAGTTTTTAAAGTTTGCATTAATTTTTCTGTAAATACTAAAAATTTGGTGTAATAGTGAATCCCTGAGGATGAGTGAAGGTGCTGAGAATATGTTAACTCGGGAAAATAATGCTGAGGTGAAATATTTGCAAATTTATCTCAGGCTTATTGACAATGGCAGTTCCATACAGTCTCTTATGAGGACTACTGTTAATTGTGTTATTCTTCCAGGTAACGTAACAGTGTTTATTGCTTCTGAATTTGTGTTCTTCAGAAAAACGTGAGTCACATTTATTCTATTACCTCATTGCGTAATAAGGTATAGCAGGAAACAGTTCAGTTGATTTTGATTATCGTTAAAACGTAACGGTTTTGGAGCTTCTTGGAAAATGGGAAGACATAAGTTTTTTGTTGCACCATCATTGTTTTTCGCACAATTCTCGTATAACGATACAAGCTGTTGTGTTATGTTCGTTATGGTTTATCATAAGGATAATTTATCCTATCTACTATTTTTATGGATTCCTACATCGACATACATTATGGACAACGCGATACCTATTTGCGAATTTCCATGTTTTTTGTTACGAAAAACGACTAATACATTACATCCACTTATTCAGCACTGCAGGTAAGTAAATGCTAGAATTATTTGTTTTTTTTTTGTATAATTCTCATAATGACCTCCATAAATTAATGCGAGTCATTGCAATACGTACTATATGAGCAAATTACATTCCGATAGAAGAATTACAATTTTTTTATTTCTTGCAAATCTATCAGGGAGTGAAAAATATGCTGAAATATAGATGCATAAAGATTTGGCATTGCGAATTTCACAATCGACAATATTTGAAGTAAAATAATGTAATTCCTGCAAACACAAGTGCGATAGGTAACAAAAATTGAAATGTAAGTCAGGTGCGGCAGTATCGTGACTGTATTCGTATGTGGACGTTATATACTATTGGCCTTGATACCAATGACCTTGTCAAGAATTTTTCCGCATTCAATTGCTCACATATACCACCACACGACTGTAGCAAGTGACTTTTCCACCGATAAAACGTGAACCTGCTTATGTAGGTACATAACAAATGAAAAAAAAAAAAGGAAGAAAGGCCACGTGGAGCCCATTCTTATTTTTCCTCGTTACTTCACTTTATTACTTTCCCTCATTTTTATGAGCAACCCTCGTAAATCCTGATGGCCAATCTGCCAAGGATAATGCAAATATTTGTCGAATTTTTAACTTTTTCCACGCATAATAATTTCAGCTCCTCCGCCACTGTCATGCTTTCAACTATATAATTTCCTGTGAAATTTCAGTGTCATTACTCGATGTAAATATTCGCACGTTCACCGAAACAGGAAGGGAACAAGGTCTAAGCTCGAGACCGGCACAAAGAGCCTGCGAATTTTCTTCCGCAAACTGAACTGTAATGAGGATGGGTGCGATACGGCTTGAAACAAGATGAAGCAACGTCACCGAATAACATAAAATGGTGGTACTATTGTAAATCAAGCAGCAGCCAGAAGTAGAGGGCCTCTTGTTGTCCTGAGAAATTACGAAATTTCGGTACGACCATAAAATCGGAACTCGCTCGAATTATACTTGGGTCGTAACGGTTTCACTGCTCGTAAATCAAAAAGGAGGCCATTGCAAATAGTGGGTGACTGGTGGATGAATGACGACCGAAAGGAAGATGGACTAACAAGCGACCACCATTCTCTGGCGGAAGGTTGAAGCATCGTGTTTTTCCAATACGGTCATGAAGAGATTATCGTCGGATGAACTGTTGGGTCATTAACAGGCCCCGCCATGTTGCGTAACAGTACTTATACCTTTATGACCTTACGGTTATTTAAGATACGCAATATTCTCCTGGGCCGTTGAACCTTCGGAGTCCTTTTTTTCCTTTTCACTATAAACTTCACAGAGTACTATCTCTAGCGATTCCTCTGTCGACAGGTCCACCGAGTCCAGGATCCCAGGCATCGGATACCATTGACCTATCAAGCCGAGGAGACGTTTAACCTGAATTACAAATTTGGAGCATTTCCTGCAATGAAGATGTCACTCGAGACATTTACCGTGTCCTGCTGAAGTCTGTATACCGTTGTCGAGACATCTCTGCCAAGATATTGCATAATGCCTGCATAGGTATAGCAGACACGGCCGCAGACTTTACACAAAGTCATGCGGTACTTTGAGGTCGCAGTAAGGTCGGCGTAAGGAGTTGCACAATGGATTATATTCGCGAGTGACGTTTCGCGCGACAACAAGGGAGCGCAAGCCGTTACGCGTCGAGGACCTTGAAAAGTACAGAAGGACGACTCGTGTCCTTCGCCGCGTATACGTGTGCTGGCGTATCGTAGGTACGCACGGTAGAAGGGGACAAGCGATAGAACAGAAGCCAGTGCTGCTGCTTATCGTTTCGCGGAGCAACATGGCGACCAGAGCCAAACGCGCAAGCAGTCACCTTTGGGCAAAGCGAAAGAGTCAATGCGATACGATATAAGGGTGCGGTCGTGGCCGATCGTTAAAATAGCTGATGGATGTGTCGCTAATAATCCATTAAGCTGTTTTGCTTCCTGGTTCCGACGTCGAGCTCTCCTTGCATCCAAGGTCGGCTTCTCATTTAGGTGTTATTAATAGTTTTCTTTCGTGCGCCGCGACGTCATTCAGCACGCGTCTTCTTCACCAGGAGGCTCGTTATGGTTGCCTGGAGAGGAATTGATATGTTTTTTATATACGCGCGGCTCCCTTCCGTTGGTATGAGCGCGGCTAGGTAGAGCTGGACAAGTCTGTAAGAGGTCTGTCGGGTCAAGGGTCACGAGGTGAGATTAGCATTGACTTCGTTTGGTATCGTTGTTTATCGTCAGTCGAGGTTACAACGACCTTCCTCCAGTTCCGCAATTCACATCGCCTCCGTCTCTGCATGCTTTTCTTATTGTTCTTGCCTACTTGCACTCGCGTGTGCTGCTATGGCGGATCGATGAGGTTTGCTTTGTCTTTTTACAGTTAGTCGTGCAATAGGATGTGGAGATCAGCCGTCGAGACGGAGGAGTTTATTGCGGTGATTAATTTATCTGGTTTTTGTTTTTTACTATGCTTTGTCAATTTTTTTTTATTTCAGCTTTATTCACGGGCGCTCTCGATACTCCTGGAGCCAATGGATAATTGGTTGAATATGCTTTTGGAGCTTTCAGGGATCTTTCGAAGGATTTTTTTTTTTTTATAAGGATCACAAGTTTCTCCAAAGAGACTTTTGATGTACTCGCATTGTCGTCTTATGGGGATGTCTTTACTGGGATACGACGTAAATCCGGTTAGAGATGAACTCGAGTGCCTAGTGAATTTCTGTGTAAGACGGTGAAAGTCGAGCCGGCGGGGGTATCTTTTGGGACGGTATTTACGAAACTCATGAACCTCCAAGGACGACGTAATTGCCCAAGGAAAAATTTCTGTTTTCACCGCATGCGCTTCCATTGTAATATTTCAAGGAAAGATTGTGGCTTCCGTTTACGGAATCGTGGAATACCCGGGATTTCACGGTTCGTCCTTTCGACTCGAAGGACTACGGTTTCCCAGTCGTTTTTCCGGAAATTTCTTCATTTCTTTTCTTTCCATTCAGCGGCAGGACGACTCGCTTCACGTGCGAGCCATTGACCCCTCTTATCTTACGCGCTCCCTTCGATGGGTCCGAGTAAGCTGGATAGCTTCAAATGTGCCGTTATGTTTGTCTATCTTTTTCCTTGACATCGTTCGATCGATAGACTTTTATTATGCAGACGGAAACATCGGCTTTCGTTAAACTTTATATTATATTACGTAGCACAAGAGAAGCGGATACAGTTTGAAAATTATTTATAGCTTTATTTATACCATGCGAAATTGTGCATTCGCCAAAATTTATTCTAATCGCCCAGGGATTTATAGAGGGACAGATGCCGCTAACAATCTGCAACATTAACTTACAAGATGTATTAAATGGCTTAACTTTGTTGGGATCTCGAGAGGTCTCAGGAAGACGAGGATTTTACGGGAGGGGATACTTTTGGCATACTTCACGCTGCTCAAAATAGCCTGGAGTTATGGTGAAAAAGTACTGGACACCCAGGACGCATACAACGTGTGTCAAAAGAATCGATGGCTATTGGGCTTATTTGCTGTACAGTCGTAAAACTGGCTGCGCCGTAAAGGCCGATTCTTTTCACTTTCGTCGGAAGACTCCTCGAAGGGAATGTAGGTCAGCGGGTCATTGGGCCGTCGGCCATGTTCCACTTTGTACTTGTACTTTGTCACTCTTTTACGAAAGTGATCCACAGCACGTGACCCGATCTTGCACGAGCTGTAAAGTTATGGGAGTCTCTGGGAGCCGGATTAAGATCACCAGCAATGGCAATCGCTTGCCGTAAACTTTTACTCTTGACTGGAGCACGGTAGCGATTTGGAGCATTGTTGTTGCGTGGGTGGGTACGCGCGATACCGGACGATAAGTAGGCGCGAGATCTGCTGGTACCGATCAGCGAACGCGGGGTAAACCGGTATCTCCTGGCGTAACCGGTACTATTAAAATACGTCCTGGCATTCCTGATATCATTTTTCGGTAACCGAGATCGATGATCTCGCGCCGAACGGCTTTCACTTTCCCCGCCGAATAACTTTCCCTGGAGGATAGTTAGACGTGCACGCTCGACGGCTTCGAGCCTCGAGGAAAGGAAGATCGAAAGGAGGAAGGAGCGACGAGGGTGGATAGAAAAAAATTAGGATTCTGGGTCAAGCGCTCTACGTGCAGGGGACTTTCTCTCTCTGTTGAACTCGATGAACTTTCTGAAACCTCTGACCTGAGTCATGACTCTTGTCTTCGGGACTCGGAGAGGCACGATCGTCTTGCGATCTTTTCTCGGAGGACTTTCTATTTGAATCTCTCGAAAAAAGAATGTGCCTCGAAATCATCTTCTTGCGTATCGAAATATGGAAATGAATTTTTTTTAAATTCTTAGCGCTCTACGTATATGTCTTTTAAGATCTCTCAAGTGAACGTTACCGTAATACTGTCGGCTGTGCATTGAGAAATTCAAGGCAGTCCAGAGAAATTTCGAAATCTTTCCGTAGCTATTTTTCGCTGTGGAAATGAAAAAGAAACCCGAAGCTCAAATGGTTGCAGCAATAAGTAATAACGCAGGAAGGTCGCGCAATCTTAGGCACGCGCAACGTAACGGTCGTGCGTCTCGGTACAATAAATTCCGGCAAGAACTCAACTCGTATTACCAATTGCTTCGTACCGAAAGTCTCGTCAATAATCATAAATGCATAAAGTCGTAAAGCGACTCTCGCTCGGGTTCGGTACGACGAAGTACGGCGCGAGGAGGCACGCGAGGGCCACGTTCTCTCGAGTCCCGGAGTCTTCGGCCCGTTTGCCATAATAAAAATGTAGGAAACGAGGCGGCGGCCCCGTTGGCCTCTGCCAGAAACTTTAATGGCACGGCTCAAAACCTGCCGCTTACGATTGATTAATTAGACAAGAATATTACAGCGTACGCGTACACGGAAGATACCAAGGACCAAGGTACGTCGCTTTATGTAACACGCTCGATCGACGTCCGTGTTGCACAAAGGTCGGGGACGAAAGAGAGAGAAAAACAAATTTCTCTTAAAAAAACCAGCCATTTCATATCGCCGTTACAGCCGCTTCCCTGGTAACGGATAATCAAACGGCGCGAGGTCCAATCTAAGTCTTTATCGTGTCAGGGACGCGTCTTGCGTAGCCTTCCTGCCTTCAGCTGTGGTTCGAGTCTAGGGCGTTGAATTGGGTCGCGACCCTAAAATTCTGCTGAATGATGCGTCGTCTCGAGTGGTCCTAACGTGTATTCTGGTATTCCTGTTATAACAAGGTCTCTAGATAGAGCCGGAGAGCCTTCGAAGACGTGCCAGAAAGTATAGTCTAGGTTACCCAGGCTAATTCCAATTGCCGTGTATTTGCTTGCAATTAGATGCGACTAAGGAACCTGTCTCTAGATCAGCCCCGGGTCTTGATTGATCGTGCACGAAGATGCTGCTCGTATTGGAAAACTTCGATGACGCTAACGGACAGTCGTCGGTGCCACTGGTTACATCTCTTGGGAAGCTGAATCATCCTCGTTAAGCTCCCATTACCCATGCACGCACGAAACGTCATCATTTACTTCGTACCAGTCTTGGTAAGATGAATCAGTGTCTTTATACTTGAACCTTAGTTTGCCTCTTCGCTATTATTATTATGCTCGCTGTCCCAGCCATTATCATCATCATTATCATCTGTCCCTCGATCGCTTTACAGTAAGGAAAACCGAACGAGGCGTGAACCATTTGCTATGTCAGTTGATGAGCATTGTTTTCCTTTCAGGCAATGATGAGCACACTGGCTGTCTAAGTGGGTAAATGGGACGACACCCACGGCACCGCTCCTAGGAGAGGCCACTCTCTCCACTTGGACGCCATCCTATTGAACACTTCAAGATTTACTATTATACTTGGAACACGAGTTTATAAGGTGTACGTATCAGGGCATTTGCCTCGGTTAGGAACAGGAAAAGTGCACTCTTTCGTATACATTAAGAGCACGGTAATTGGAATGCGATGGGAGTAGGGGAAATCGTCTTATGGAATTTGTATGAAATATTTGTATAACTTTTTCTTTTGCCATTTGTAAACGTCCATTCTTAATACTCATCGAACCCACGTGTTTAACTTATCTGCAAGTATACCGGGCAATGTTCGAAGCGTTCGATTAGTTTATTTTTGGAAACACGGAGTCTCTTATACCGTACGTGACTGCTGTGGCCTGAAATGCCGTAACGTTTACCGAAGTATGACGATCGATCCATTAAATCTATTTCCGATCTGTTCTCTATGCAAGCTGCGTGCTATCCGAACGCCGTGCAGATAATACAATCTTTCGTACGTGCGTGCGTGTATGGGGATATGTGGACGAATAGAGTCTATATGAATTGTTTATATATATATTTTCTGATATACACGTGAAAGTACGCTGGGCGATTTCGTGTGAGCACATCGTATCGAGCGTGTCCATACGTTACATGTATACTTCCTACATGAGTCAAGGACGATGTCCAAGGTTTACGACGCGCAAGCGTTTCCTAGTTGATTACGTCAAAGGAACGCATTAGGCGTTTAACTGGATTTTTAACGATAACTCGCTTGGCTAATGCAACCAAGAGAAAGTATAGCGGGATAACGAAAAGAGGGAATGCGAGGATCGTGGAAGTAGCAATAGGAGTAAGATTTGTAATTCTTATAGCTATAATCAAATCGCTGTTATGTCGTTGTACGTCGAACGGATGTGTGTCTGTACCGATGAGATTCTTTGGAGAAAGTGCGTTTTGGTAGTTGGCTTGTGAAACTACGTATATCCGGTTATACGTTAGGTTAGAAGTAGGTGGAATCATTTACGTAGTGGATTGACGAGAACAAAGGGAACGGTGCTCTCTCGTCTCGTGATGTGTAATTGTCTTTATTCCATGGGGGAAACATAAATATGGAGTCATGGTCAACTACGCCATTGCTCCATCCTATGTCCCACACCCATCCTGTGTGTACCGGGACGGCACTCGGAGTCAGAGTTTATAATGTAAATCGCACGTACAGCCGTGACCCCACTGGTTGGGAATGTCTCGTAGGAAGAGAGGCCATTACCAACTTCCGAGACCTTGGGATTAAATTGTATTTCAGGAAGAGCATCAGCTTGGCCCAGTTTCTCTTGGCTTGTTCGGCTACGACCTTTCATGGCAATGGCGCTTGACTATCGAGTAGGGAAATAATAATATTCCTAGCCCTAGTCGATTTTCGTAACGTTCTCACCTTGCAGGATCAAGTTGATTCGTCTTTCATTTTTTCAAGCTGCCTTAGCTCTGATCTACCTACGAGAACCGGTAAGCACTTTTAATGCAAGATCAGTAGCTGCTGACATGGGCCGATGAGAAATTGGGTTCCACGTTGAGGCTACCTTAAAAAATTCTATAGGTGCAACTTCTACCAGGAGGTGTAATATTTCAACGTGGCATGTCAGGTGCGATAACGTTGCGTAGTAGGATAAGTAATTCTATCGAAAAATAATAAGTCCAATCCATCTTGGAGACTCCTTAAGAGAATCACGCTGTGGGCGATGGCTTTGAAAAGTTTTCAAATATATTTCGTATGACAGTCTCGTTTAAAACTATACACTTATCGACCTAGATAGTATATGTTACGGGCATGCTGTTGTTGGTGGTGGTTTATTTGTTATCGAAAAAAATGTTTACTTCGATCCCACAAATTTGTATACCGTAACTGTTAATTGGGCACGTGACAGGAGATAAGTCATTCTTGTCCCGACACCCTCACCCGAGGAAGGTCACGCGGTAGCTCGATTAAGACGTAGCAATTATTGGCGAGAGACCAGTTCCCGCTATTCCAGTTCTACTCGTCCTTACGTAATCGCGATTGTGCATTCGCATAAATATTCCCTGGGTTCGCTACACGGATGTGACTATATATATATATATATATATATATATATATTATAAACACATAGTTAAACGCGTACCGCAGCGACGCCTACAGGATTTCTATTAGGGCCCTCCTGCATTATTATAAATTAATGTAACGTTCGTTCAGCCAGAGAATGTCATTTCCAATGCGATTGGTTCGCGTGAGATAAAGATAGTCATCTCCTTGAAAAATTCTTAATGGATCGTTGCAATGACAGATTAAGACTCGGAGGCTTTGCCTTGGAGAAGGTTATGGTTGACCCTGGGCTCGAGTTCAGCTAGACTGGCAAGAAGTCGGAAACTGATCTTTCTCTTGGCCTTGCTTAGCACACCGAGGTCCTTCGGGGAGGATGAGAAAGATCACGTTGTGACGCATTCGTTGTACCGCTATCCTTTCACTGCCGATGGCTCGTGTCCTTCGGCGGCCTTGCAAATTCTCTTCCTTGTAGCTTAACTTTGTTCTCGTGAACGGTGCGGGATTTTCCTTCTTTTCTTTTCCTTTCCTTCCTTTTTCTCTTCATCCCCAATATTCCTCTCAATGGGTACGGCCACGAGGTACGCAGAGACAGGACGGTCGTTTACGTAGACAATTTCCTGCCTCGCAAGGACTCCCAGCATTTATATCAGTACTTGGTACTTGGCGCAGGGGAAAAGGGACGACCTTGTCAGAGATTTAAGCTTCAGCCACAAAGTGCGGCGACTTGCCTATAATCCTGGCCAATCAGCTAACAAACAGACGCGTCGCGAATAAAGGTGAGTCTAATTGACGCAATTCATATTCAAACGAGGTCCGCGTCCTTGACTGTTCATTGAGTCAAGCCAAATTGACAGCCTTTCGTCTAAGACGCGGCCTATACGTGTATATCGCTCACACGTGAGACAGCCTTTACGAGGGATATACTTGGAAGCCCCTAATGCTCCTTATCAAAGGCTGATTTCGGCTATTCGATCGCCCTTCGAGTTTCTCGATCTTTCTTATCAACGTCATCGTCCGCCATTTTGCATTTGTTAATTTATCATTCCCACCCCGTCAAGACGCCTCGATTCGAAATCCTCCCCTGGTACAGGGCTCGAGTAGCGCCCTAACCTTCCGCCCCTGTCAATCTCTGCCCGAAGCGGGGGGATTAAGGCGGGTGCACAATTTCATCGAATCGAAGGATCGCCTTTTTTTTACGGGACCTATACGACGACGCCCGTCGCGACGCATGCATATTGAAACGTCCTTCGTCGGTCTTTTGACGTAGATTCTTTAGACGCACGTAGGTACACAGAGCCGAGACGCTTTACGGCTTTAAGGCTCGTACACACGTTTCATCGAGTAATCGTGAGTTTACTCGTAAATTATTGCCCACCCCGTATCCGTTTATTTATTCTCGATATCCGGTTTCTTAGAACGTATTCGTAACACGCGTCTAATGGACGGGTACTTTAACGAATGATAAAACAGTCAAGTCCATTACCGTGCGATACAAAGGAACAGTGACAGATAGGATTGGCGAGCCGATAGATTATCTTATTTGAAAATTTACACCGTACTGTTATCGCGCGATCGAAATCATTCTTATCTAAGCCACGTGTATCTGTTATGATTCGCAGACGCGGTGAAAGCTACGAGGGTTTATCGTGTGTCAAGGTCGCAAAGGAAAATTCGAGAAAAGTTAAACGTAACCTCGAAAATCTATTTTCGAATGGTCACGTATCTATATACGTACGTCATGCCTACTAAGAATTCCACAGCGGCTGCTAACGACTATAAATAATGACATATGTGCTTTCAATACGTAACGTATGGATGGAATGACAAAACTTTGTTGTATTGTATTTTCGGTAAGTAAATTTACTCCTTCGGATTCCATATTGGATTCGTGGATTAAATTATCGCTCGAACGTTACTCAATGTACTTGTAGATCGAGCAGACGACGATTAACGATATTACGTAGGCGCGAGTAATATGTGCTGGACTGCTTTATCGGCACGTGGATGAATTTTTCTGACCTGGTTTTAATATGCAAGTCTGACAGGATCACGGGTTTCTTTTTTTCTTCTGGTAGTGTGTTATAAGCTTTTTCTTTTTCTTTTTCAATTTTTCATAGATAACAGTCACGTTTTTCGCAACCTTGAACTTGCTTGACAGCGTGTCTTTTCGAGGCCACTGATTCCCGGGAGTAGCTCGATAATCAGTATCTATGCTGTTCGATAGTAAAACGTGCTTCTGAAATAATCGCGATTAGAGTTCACGACGAGTAGCACGTATCGTGCGAAAGCGATATATACGTATTTCAATGTAAAAATGTATTCTTGAATTCTAGTATCATTAATGGACGAATTGGCGGGGGGGGGGGGGGGGGACCAAAA
>NW_014333664.1:2115040-2125977 GCF_000341935.2 Cephus cinctus | reverse complement strand
ATGGGGGGGGGGGGGGGGTACCAAAATGTCCTATATAAATTACAAGTTTTATTTTTTACAGAGGAAAGTCAGTATGGTGACCCTTCTCGGTCGATGCCATTAATAATTTCTCCAGGATCTCGGAGGACTCGTGGGAGTTCCTGCGAAGGGTCAGGAAAAGGAGTGGCGCGTGTCAAGGTCGCTTTAACCCTCCATGATCAGCGTGAATGATACGAGGGAGGGTTCACGTTAATTCTCTACCCCTCCTGCCTCCTTTTGCTCTTTATCAAAACGAGAACCAAGAGCATTCACATATCCGTCCTTGGATTCCTTGCCCGCATCGTGTGTGGTGGTAAAGTTAATTCCACATGGGACCCTTAGGCCGGTCGAAGAAACCGTGAATTAATGAAGGGTAGTTGAGGTAAAAAATTCACCCTCGTAACACTTATAGCCGAAAAGTATAAAGGCACTAGTGGGTATAGCTGTTATTGAATTTAGTTCCAGTTGCCTTCTTCCCTCTTTCTCGTCACAAGGGTTGAACATAATGGATGGTAAAGAGACGCCATTGCGCGTCAAATGTATATATGTATATAAGCTACGCAGCATCCCGAACGATTTTCCTCGAAGCGGCCCTCGGGTAAAGTGAGCGGGGTGGAAAATACCCAACGACTAATCTGCTTCGCCCGAATGTAGCTTCAGCCAGCGACTTGGCGAATATTTTCACGGACTGTCGTTACCACCGAGTTCGGCTTGAATATACCGGGGTATCGATGGGAATCAGACGAAAGGTTTCTCCACGAATGTTTTTTTTCTTTTTTCTTTTTCCGGAACCACGAGGAAGGGGAAAAGGCTGTTTACCAAAGTCCCTTAGAAATTCGACCTCGGCTTCGCTTCGACCGTCACTCTTGATGTTTATGGTGAAATTCGCTTTTTTGTAAAAGGGCCAGTTCGCTCGTTCAATGCGAACACGTAAGGTTAGGTGATTCCAGTGCGGTCGATCGAACGAAGAAGATTCACTTGTTGTGTCGGTCTTCGAATTTTTTAATTCTACTATACACGCCGCGAGTGCGAGAGAGAGGTACTTATGGGCCCTCCAATGAGTGAGACAAGGACGGGAATAACGATAGCGATTAATGAAATCCTGGGTAAACGAAACTTTACCTGTTTCTCATCTTCCTCGGGTACTTTGCTGCTCGGGATTTTCTGATCGTTTGGATTTCTCACGTAACACGTAAGTCACTTTGTGGAAGCTACGACTTACGAGACTACGTGAATACGCTCCTTGATGTTTGCGGGGAACAAGGAGCGACTTACTGTATTAGACGTATTAGCTTGGACTAAATTAGATATCGGGTGTAAATCCCCTTTAGGTTTATTACTTAACAGTTAGTTGCGATTGGATCAACGATTTTATATCCCTTATGGCTGAAACGATAAAAATTTCTTTAATGAGCTTTTTTAATTAGTTATTCACCCTCCCTATAATCCTTAAGGTGTAGAAATACTCGTCTTTTTTTTTTTTCTTTCCGATCAATGAAGACAGATAATTCAAATGTCCTGGCAACTCCTTTTGCTTTTTGTCAAGGACTGTTATCTCTTTACGACAGAAATCTTCTCTGTTGTCATTAAACTGATTGCACAATTTCTGTCGTCCCTCTTACCGAGTCTTGTTACATTATCCCATGGCATCGAAAGGAGCCTTCAGTTACTTAAGACCTTCCAAGGGAGTCCCTCTTGTATCCCTTCTTTGCAGGAGGCTGATCCACGGGGATGAATAATTAGTTACGATCGTAGGAAATTCTTTGGTACTTTTTAACTTGGAGAGGCTTTACTTTGGCGGAGGAGGGTTCAAAGGAAAAAAAGTGAAAAAATTCTTAAACCTGTGTGTTTATTTAGGAGTGGCAAACTACGTACCGCCCTGCGAAGGACTTTAAGCAAATACGTAGTAACTCGATGAAGAATGTAAATACAACGAGAGAGAGAGAGAGAGAGAGAGAGAGAGAGAGAGAGAGAGAGAGAGAGAGAGAGAGAGAGAGAGAGAGAGAGAGAGAGAGAGAGAGAGAGAGAGAGAGAGAGAGAGAGAGAGAGAGAGAGAGAGAGAGAAAAAGTTATTTTAATCACTCCGTGAAAATTCGCAAAAATCCACGTTCGTGCGAACGGAGCTTAAATGGAGTATAAATAAAATAAAGTACCAGGAAAGACGCGAACGGCACCGAGACAAGGAGGGTCCCAGCGAGTTTTTAGGCGGGGCAGAATTTTTCGAAGATTTCTCGCGATAGAAGCTTTCCGGCAAATTGAATTCCCTTTGTTGTTGCTCTTTATCAAATAATTTCCTCGTCGAAGTTCATTCGATTACCGTACTCGTTCGCAATTCGACTAAGTAGGCACAGACTGACTAAGTGAGTAAGGTCGAGCTCATGAATAGCTTATTCGAGAATCGCCTGAATTCTGGCAGCCTTGACCTACGGCTAGGAGGGGTGGGTGGTTGACACGGGGTAGGTAGGGTAGTTAGACAGGAAGTAGAGGAAAATTTTTTCATCTCGAGTCTGTCAGTCTGATTCGTCCTTTATCGAAATAATTTTACCGGATGAAATCTTTCGGGCAACGGTTCGACCCTCGTTAAACGATCGACGCAATAACGTAGAATTACGGTATACATATTTACCTGGTAACCGAATTAAAGGGTGGGCCATTTAATTATCTCCGAGGGATGCTGACGAGATGACAATGGGCGTTACCCTTGGCGATTACGAATTTCTATCTTACCCCGTGCCTGTACCTCTCCCTCTTTTTTTTTCTTACGTTAAAGGATCCTAAGGGCTGTCGTTCTCAGGCCGTTACGTAAATTTTCTCGAAAATCCGTCAAGCTATCGTTTTACAATTAATACCAGCAGGCTCTTTCTTTCTTTTATTAGCTTCCCTTCGGTACTACCAAGACACGTGCCAGTCACCCCAACTTGGTATTTTGGCCTGGCTAATTTTTTTGTGGCCTGAAATTCTTTTACTTGTACGCTCTCTCTCTCTCTCTCTCTCTCTCTCTCTCTCTCTCTCTCTCTCACGCGTGCGCGCGCGCTATCCCTCAAACCAGCCTCTAGACCCTTTATCTTATTTCAGGTTAGCTTTATCTCTCGACTCTTCTTCCTTTCCACGCTGTCTCTCTCTCTCTCTCTCTCTCTCTCTCTCTCTCTCTGACTGTTAGTCACCCCTTCAACCCATCTCTGTCGTCTCCACATTTACCACGTTCTATCTGTTCTCATCGTACAGCTTTTTCTTTTTTTAACGCGTGAGGGGGGGGGGGAATTGGGTGGGCGGGGGGTTAAGTCTCTCTTGGCTCTGGAAACTCGCCCTTGACTAGGGGTGACCGTGACCCGTTCCTTCTCCTCTCTCCGTTGAGCCCTCACCCTGACTTTAACCACCCTCGTCACTCCCACACTACACTACTATACTTATATTCGTCCTGTCCCCACGAAGCGTCGCGACGCGTGCCGTCGAGGTCATCCATCCGTTTATCATTTGCCTCCCTAGTGACACTATCATTAAAGTTTTCACTACCGACGCTACGTCAGCTTATGCCTTCTATCTCCGTTAGTGCGAGAGTGAGAGAGAGAGAGGGGGGGTGGTATTATTTTTAAAAAATTATTTCAAAATCAATCAAACACGTAACACACAGGTCGTGCCGTTATTTGCCGCCAGGATTATTATTGATAACAACAAGATTGTAATGTGATAACGATGCTCGTCCATTATCTGTGATTGATGACAATTGATTTTTTAATTTTATACCTCCGGCATTTTATTTCATTAACATGTAAATTCACTTTCGTTTGATATGCATTGGATGTTTTTGGTCATTTTTTTTTTTTGTTCGTTCCATCTACAACACGGAAGGTCCATTGTGGGTAAATGATTGGCACGTAAACGACATAAATTGCTGTGCTTAATCAGTTAGTATCCTTTTCGTCCTTTCTCCTGGAATTCTACGTGCTATTGTCTAAATCCATTGATAGTTGGGTATATAGGTATATACTTGGTACGTAACGTAGCTAGACCTGTGGGTGACAGTTGAAGGTTGCGTCGTATCCCGCGCAGCAACCCCTCGGGCAACCTTGTGGGGAAAATAAAATCCACCACTAGATACCGAGTTACCTTCATTCGATTGGGGTTGTCCTGACGAGCGCGCAAAGAAGGGAAAAAAATATTCTTACCTTTAGCAGCTTTCGGCTAAATTGTCTTGTTCTTGCTATATTGGCATCGTTGGTAATACGAGAGAATGTAAGAGGAATAAAAGTGATACCTCCGAAACAGCTGATATCACGTTTCAGTTAAATCAATATATACGTGCGTTAATGAGAATCGTATCGCGGCGCTGTGAGAGGGGAATTAAATGACATAAAAAAAAATGTTTGAGAATTATTTTTCGTCCTTGTAGAAAGTCATTGTAAATAAATGTGAATCCTAAGATAAAATTTTTTTTTTAATGAAAATTTAATATTTACTGTTATCGAGATCTTTTAAGGTAGTCCGAGCGTTACAGCGCGAGGAGAGAGCGAAAATGAAAAAAAAAGTTTTAACCAAATTCAAAGCATGAAATTGACATTTAGAAAGGTATTCGTATATTGAGAAGAAGCAAAGTGCCTGTAACATTAAATAAATAATAGTTGAAAAAATTATTAATAATTAAGCAACAAAAGCGTAGTTGCTCGTGTTTTGTATTACTTTTTCGAAAGAAAAATCTACATCGCTTCTCCGATTTCAATGTACCGTAGCTTATTTTATTCTTTAAGAGATTCTTTAGAGATCCACCGAAGTAAATTTTTTTTAAAAGCTTCAAACTTTTTTTCAAACATTTTTTTTGCCTTTTTTATTCTCACGCGATGGGACTGTACCGCTCGGAGTACCTTGATTCGGTAATAGGACGATCTGAGAATACTTTTGCGATTTGGATTTCAGCTCGAATTCGCTTGATAATACAGCCGAGCAGGGAGCCGTGGGCGATAGGGGTGGTTGTTAGGACGCGCAGTAACCTTTTACCTTTAACCTTCAACCACCCACAATCCCCACCACCCTACTCCTATCCCGTGAGCCTGGACTTCACCTAGCTTGCTTTTGACCCTCCCGTGTAGTACCAGGGTGGCGCGTGTGTTATCCTTTGGCAAACCCGTTTGGATGGCGTCTTCTCGAAAGGTCATATCTGTTTTTCGAAGTTTGACCTCGGATAGAACGTACTAGCATATAATTTTTGCTCTTCGTATTATTCGATCTATTTTTTTGTTATTCATTTTCACCGCTGCGGGGGTTTATTACCGAATGGCACACTTTCAGGGGTAGAGAGAGCTGCCTGTTGCTATGGTCCTGGGGTGGTGGTAGTCTAGGGGTGGCTGCTAGCTGGGTTGTGCACCCCGGTGCAAGCTGCATCGATCCAACATGGCTTCCCAGCCGGTGCAACAACCCACGCACTGACCCCGTGCGTTTCTTTGCCACTTGTGGAACGTTCGAGGGAAAATTCCATAGAGAAATTTGTATCTTATCGGCATTTCCGGGACATATATAATTTTTTCCCCTGTAAATCCATCACTTTATTATTACCGCGGAAACTTATGAAATCGATAGTCAATCAATTTAATTCACTAACTAGAAGTGTTACTTGCCTGTAGCCTTAATCAGTCTGCTTCGGTCACTTACGCGGATGGATTCACTGGGCGTGATATACGCACGAGCGATTACTCTAATTAACTTTCATTTTACTGAGAACAAGGAGGAACACTAATTATTCATATGATGCAATATACATTTTTTTTCTCTCACTTTATGTACATTACGTATATGTTTATTTTGTCATCCCGTTCTAATACGATGATTAAAATTTTAGCCTGTCATACCTCGGAGCGACGTGAATGGCGTAAAGGGGTGTGCGGAAAATTAATGTTCCTTTTTTTTCAGATATATAACTAACCGCGGAATACGAATCGTTTTTCAAGTCTGGACCGTCGTCAATCTTGGAAGAAATCCTGAAGAATTTCCAAGACGTCATAGAACCCCGAGATTTATTAGAGGGCTTGGAATAAGGGGACGGCGAAGTTCTGAGAAATTGTAGGGGTGCCCATGAGTGGCCTTGGCGAATATCGTTAACCGAAGTGAAAGACCTCGGAAGGGAAATAATCTGCCGTAAAATTTGAAAACGAAGGGAGTCGCGGTTAATCTTGTTCGGGAGTCGAGGTATCATTTTTTTTAGTTCTCAAAAAAAAATCAAATCAACGTATGAATCGCTTACGATCCGGTCCTCCGTCCATATATGGATGGGCGGGTGGACGCGTCTTATGCGTAAGATGATTTCCATGATTTTCATGCTCGCGTATGATGAGATCATTTGGGATTAGAGAAATCTTAGTCAGCGTACTGCAATTCCAGGACGACGTTACGATATCGGAGTCAAGAGAGGTTAACTTTCAATTTCCGGTTATAGCAGCCGAACGGCATGTCCGCGTATATATATAAACATCAAAGTATGCATGAGCTGTGTATGGTGATTTTTGAAGGGAAAAAAAAAACATTTTCATCCTTTTCAACTACGACGATAAATTTTCTTTTCAGAAAATCCACGCGAAGCGTCAATGAAGTGGAAATGATGAATTCTTTAGGGGTTGAAGGATTTTTCGACCCTGAAGGGGATGAAGGTATGGACGAAAATCTGGATGAAAGTGAGTCAGGTGGAAGGGTTGCTCGAGTTTTTTCTTCTTATGGGAATATAATTTTTTTGTTATAAAATTTTCTTTCTCCAATGTACTTTTCTTTCTTTCTTCCCACGCTCTTTACCCTTCACGCATTAACTTTTGACCATCATCCCTTTTACGATCAGCCGTGGGCTCCCGTGGGATATCGACTGTAGGATTATTATCCCCTGGCAAGGTCGGATGTCGTGCTAGGTCACTGAGCTACCCCTCTGCGTGGCGCTACACCCACGTGTCGTTCCTACAGTGATACCAACGGGCACAGACCCAAGTACGTAGCCTGGGGAAACCTTGACACACGTTTCTCCAGTCAGCGTGGCGAAAAGAAGCTCCGACGAGGGTGACAGGAACATTACGCTACGTCATTAATTATTTCCACGAGGTTATGAATTGCTGTGATGAGAAAAAAAGAAAATATGTATATAAATGGAGTCTGGAAAAAAGGTCAGGTCGTTTTTCTTTTAAGATTCAAAAAATATTGCACGTGCTCGTAAATAGGGAGATTTTATAAAAAAGAAATCTCGTTGATCCGGTGTGACGGTCATTCGGGTGATATAATAATTTTAATTTGGGAAAGGAACCAGCCTGCAATTATTATCCAAATGTCATGGCCTTTTTTGCACGGATCGCGCATGCGCCTTAAGCATTTACGATCGCATGATATTTCTAAATGAGACACGTAACATTTTATAGGTTATTATTGAGAGGTGGAATTGAAAAAATATGTATATACAAATAACGTGTATGGGTAACATACGTGAACTTTGTAAGCTTATGGAAGATCCAGTACGATAATTTCAGTCTAAAGTATTCTTACATTTGGCAATAATTTTGATATTATCACAACGATTTTATCGGCGGAAGTTCACTTTGTTTATTGAATATAAATGTTAACCCTTAGTCATTACTCGGTATCGCACTACTCAAAATTGATTTCACTTCGGTCCAACAAATTCATTGAGCGAGGCACTCGGCGATTGTGAGTGGTGTTGCGGCGGGGGTGCGATGCGAGGGAAAAAGGCAATAAGGGACGAATAGCCCAGGGCGAATTTCGCGTCTTGCTCCATTAATGGAAGGCTCAACGATCAACCCTAAATATAGAGGTGGTCCTCACGACTTATGCATTTGGTTCAGCCGTCAGGCAATAATTTTAGCAACGACTAAATTCCACCCCAATGCTTCACGCTATCTTTTTGTACCTCAATCCACACTAGGCGCGATTGCCGTGTCCTTTTGTCTTTCAACCCTCGCGACACAATACCCTTTTCGTTTACGTCAAACGAGATCTTTCCCGAAACTACCCTTCGACACGCTCTTGTTTTCTTGTTGTTTATTAATCCTACACGAGGTTGGGGGAAACACGAAATAAAGTGGACGACAAGGTTGACAACTTTATCGGACGGGTCTAATATTTTTAATTATTGTTATTATTAGATATAGATCAGTTCCATTTTTTGTTTTATCCAAAGATTTACTGGAATTTTTGAATAAATTTTTTTACCCCACCACGTATTTGCGTAGCCCGAAATTTTTTCGCACATCGCCCTAGTTACGCCTCCAACAAAACTTTAGTGGAGCGAAGAATCATACGAGGAAAAAAAAGGCAAGTTTAAACGTTCCCGCCACGAAGTTACCGTAGAAAGTTACAATACCTTGGCGAAAGGGGGTCGCACCTGCTCCAAGTAAGAATCGCCCTCGCTAATGACGTTGATCTTATCTAAAAAGTACCAATACATGTACAGTGAAAAAAAAACATTTTTTCACTTCGAATCCAGCATAGTCCCACAGAGAGTACAGCATATATAAATTACAAGCACGCGTGCAAAGTGCGAATTTCAGTCCCGTTGCAAAATTGGCAGGTGCACCAGCGGGGCCTCAGGTTACAGTCGTTTTTGACAGCTGCGGCCACCAAATACGTTTCTTCTCCGTCTCAGGGTCCCGCGACGAGACTTACGCAATCATGAACTTTGTTTCCCAATAACTAATCAATAGCCCCTCAAGAAATATGTATATGAAAAGTATTCCCTCCAGTCATCAATAAAATTCTCATACATCCCCCATTTACATACAATCCTTGCTTTCGCGAGTATACGACCCCAGGGTCAACATATCCAAAAGTTTCCCCGTGTAAGGATAATACTCTCGGTTCGTGACCTAAATACATTTCCTTCGGTTACATGATATATCCTTGGGACATGTGTGCGCGCGAGAGGGGTGTTCCTACCCACTGGCTGTAGCGTGACGAGGTATAAACCGTCTGAGCTTACGTTACGCTAGGCCTGCCAACACCTGGCTACCGTTAACCTTCGAATATATGTCTGAATGAGGACAGGTGAGGAGTCATTATTATTATACGTATACGAAATTGATAAAAATATCCACCTATGTACATATGATCCCATAGGCGTTCATATACACCCATATGTCATATGCCATGGGTGGTATCGATTGACTGAGGGAAACGAGAGATGCCTGGGTATCTTCCTTGCAACCCTTGATTTTTCGCATTTTTAAGGTTGGTACCCCGTCCGACCTTAGACGAGGGCATTGGCATCGGACCTTGAATAGGGATATCACGTTCGAGTCCTAGACTCTCGCTTACAGGCAAAATTCTTTGTTGAGGGGGTACGGTTGAAATTTGAAGGGGGACTCCCCCCTACTTTTGGTATCTAGTAGGAGGTGGAGGTTAGGTTGGTCGATGACGCAATGGAGGTACGGTGCAGTTGGGTACAGAAGGTTCTTTCATTTTTCGTAGCCGACCACCCGAAACGAGGAACGACCGGATGACGGTAACTGGACACGCCGCGAATCTCCTCGTTCCCTGGATGTCTTTGGAGATGCTGGTACCTATGCGCAGTTGGGTGTCAGGATGGTGGCCGGACCTTTGTCTCAATGCCGGAGCTTTGTTGTCTGCGGAGTATCGAGGCTTTTTAAAGTGAGTTACTCGAGTGCGTGGATATTATTAGGAGCGTTATTTTTTGTAGGATCTTTCTTATGGAATTTGGGTAGTCGAGCCGAGTGATTTTCTTTTTTTTTTATTTTGACTTTAAGCTTGGTACTTTGGGCTCTGGTTGGATCTGAGTTATAGGGGGTGAGCTTGGATCTGGTGCTGGCGAGGTGGTACGGTCAAGTGTAAAATAACTAGTCTTTGAGGGGGATGAAGGACAGTTGATATAACGTGACGTAGTAACACACGACGTGCATGCGTATGTGTACATGCACGAATCTCGTGCTTTCCATAGTAGAAGGTGAGTTTATTCTTGGCTAGATCAACAGGTTGGGTGACGCAAAACGACTGCGTGGCGCAAGGTGAGCCTAGGCCGTTTCGAGGTGAAAGGAGCCACTGGCGATCCTCGAGGTGGGCGAAAAGGGGGTTGCTGGATATTGGTGTTATCGGGTGGGTGGTCGTCGGCTGCCGGTTGGCAAGGGGTAGCCAGGAGCAAGGACTGGGTGGTTCTCTGACGTCGTAGTGACGTAATGCCACGTGCTGGGGCTGGCTACACCTACCTTCACCACCCACTGACCTCATCTGCCCTAGGATTGACATTGACATTGGTCGCATCGATCTGTGCACACGGCCGTGGGGCCGGCGGGTCTCCGGTGCTAAGAGGCTCCGAGCCTCTCGACTGTTTCATCAACGATGCTATTCAATTAGGGCTGGTTAAAGCTTTCTTCGGACTCGATCACGACGCTTTGACGAGGAAACTACCTTTCGCGGGTGTATTCGATCACTCAGTTTCGACCTTTGACCTTTGAGTCGCAGGGGGAGGTTATTGGTAATTTTTAATTCTTCGACGAGAACAATAACAAAGTTTTGCCAGTTAATGGTTGACGGCTATCGGAGACACCGGACGAGGGTGATCCGTTAAGTAGGGCTGATGATGATGACCGTGCATCTGTTAAGGGTTGGAAAGACGCGAGGACCTCGATCGGACCTTCGACCGCTGGCCTTGCTCGTAATAAAACCCGCGTAAACGACCCTCCGAATAACCTCGTAACCGTCTCACCACCTACGCTTCTCTTGGTCCCTTATTATTCCCGTAAAAGCCACCCTCGCCGCCTAACCTTTCTCTAACGTTCTGTCCGCTGGGAGAGATCTACCACCCTTCTTCAGCAGCACCACCACCACCACCACTACCCTCTAGTGGCACAACTGCCAACCCAGTCCCTATTCACCCCCTCTGCCGCTACTTTTCTCATCCCTCCTCCCTCCCCCCCCCCCCCCCCCCC
>NW_014333664.1:2091716-2114875 GCF_000341935.2 Cephus cinctus | reverse complement strand
CGCCCCGGAGAACTTGGCTGAAGTAGGTGAACTTGAAACCGAGAACCTTCGTAGGGGTTGGTGGGACTTCTCGCAAGGGCAGTTGTGTTATTATGCGCACGTGCCAGGGTCACCTCGCTAAGGGAGAGTTCAAGGTCGTTCAATCTCAAGGGATGCTACCTACCCCCTCGTCCTACGATAAATCCAACGCTCCGAACCTCGGAGCCCTCTTTCTGCGTTTCTCCTATACCAACCCTTAAAAAAAAAGAAGATACCCCTATACCAACCACGGGTAAATATTCACCCTTGCTCAAACCCAAATCCATTCCGTTCTGCTTAATTTACCTGATTCTACCCCTACGCAGTCGCTTGTATTGTGTCAAGACAGCCTCCGGGATATCAACGGTTACGCCGTACTAGCCGAATCTGCGTCCGTCCGAGCTTTTATCTCCGACAGGATTTCTATTCTAATTCCCTGCCGGAGGTAATTGCCAATTAAATCTCGAATTAGCTCGGGGGTCAAAGGTCATACCTGGATTCGACTCTTAACGCTCGAAATCGTTAACGTGTCGTTCTGCTATTGCAATTAATACTTGGAAACAAGTGGGATACCGGGAGTCACTGCCACTAACAATATACTGCATTCCTATACGAGGTACTTTGTATACAAAAGCCATGTGTGTAAAATGCAAGGCCGCGCAGAACAATGAGACACTAAATACCCCCGTTGCCACTTACGTGCGTCGTGTGCGTTCGCCGCGTGGCTCGTGTGGGTGAATTAAAGTTATACGTATACGCACTTGCTTTGCCGCCACGAGACATTCTTATAAATACGTATCACTTTTATACGTGTTTTTCTTTTTATTTACACGCTTTTGCATTGTCTCTCCGGTGCCGCGCGGTACTGCGTTACCTTGTGCCTGAGAAAGAAGACAAATATTTTTCATGCACTTGCCAGTACGCGGTGTTATTGTAGGAGTGTTTTAAAAAATATATATATTTTTTTTCTTTTCATTTACAGGTAAATTCAACGATAAAATTTTGCATTGACATACTTGTTTAATGCAACAGGGAATCACTTTACTGATCTTACGTGCGTTTATCGATTTCGAATTTCCCGGGCATTCGTCACAGTTATCCTTCGTCTATGTAAAACGTGGCGAGTCGGTTTCACACGTGAAATTCGAAAAAACGAAAATTCGCAGAAACATTATCACCGACCAGGAATTGTTGTACTTTGTCGAAAAATAAAATTCCGAAATATGCGTTATGGATACTGCGTATTAATGGTTTTCCCGAATACTTACACCAGTGACTAATTAGTGTATTAATAGATTTAGGCGAGCTTGTTATCAATTATAACTAGACGCGTGCGACGCTCTTGAGATATATTATTTTCCCGGATGCCAGAATTACCGGAAGCGTATCCTGCGAATTTTAAGCACACTCGTTCCTTCTGTCCTTTCGTCGTCATCTAAGAAGTCATCGGGTTTCGTACGGAATATAAATCTACATGTAAGTCCCCGTATTATATATATATATATATATATATATATATATATAATAATTGTAAATGATATTTTCAAGGTGCCCGAAATAGGAGGAAAAATATACTAGATATATTTTTTCTCGAGGGTTCCGTCCTTCCTGTGGACGGGACACTCGCCTGGATGATTCACCAGGTTCCAGGAATCCCTATAAGTTATTCGATAAGTCCCAGACAACCTCTGACGGCTTTGAAGCGCGTCAACAATTTGCCAATCCAGAACGAATAAACTCGGTACTGATTGGAAATTCCAGTGGTTCGGCTACACGTGTTAATATTATCTGGGTTTTTTTTTCTCCGTCATGACAGTCTCTAGAGATGCATCGAAAGCCAGAAAAAAGCTTCGCACTAAATTGCCGTGTGTATTGTGCACTAAAAACTTGTATGCGATGCCGCAAACGTAGGCTTTCACCATTTAGCCAGATACTTGGCAACGTAAATCAATTCCTGATCTCTGGCATTGTCGTTCCAATAATGAAAAGTACACGAGTGGCCAATGGTAGGTTGAATACGAGTCATTGTTTTCTTCGGTACAGGACGACGTGGACGTTCAAGGGGTATATTAATTTATTCGATGATAACTGCCGGTGACCTTGGCCTTGTGCGTCACGACGCTCGTGACTGACAGCGTTCGGATTATTCTCGATGACTCACGAGGAATCGTTACTTTATAGTCAGTCGAGTCTCTCGTCGTTAGATGACCGTACATGACTTTCCTCGTGATACGAATAAACCGGGTAAAGGATGGAATGGAAATTAGGAGTTAAAAAATGTACGTTTTTTGCGCGGAAAAAAAAAGAATTTGCAAAAATTTAGGAATATGAGAAATAATAATTATGGTTAATGAAAATTTTTTTTTTTCATAAAAATAATTTTTTCGTACAGTGTGCTCTTAATGGTATTGTCCGCCGGTTGGTTTATTCAATTTTCTTTTTCTATTTATATCGTGCATGTCTTTTGACTTGTCATTAACCTTCGCTGATCCGATGATATTCGCGGAACAAGTACGTGCTCGTAATTAGCGGAGTGTCGTGCGTGACCAAGTCGCCTATGTAACGCCGGTGCGTAAACGCGGCGAAGGCCGTACGGTAGAAATATTTATAAAATATGAAATGGTCACCTCGACACACATATACGCGAAACAAAGGGTCCGATACAGTTTGCGATTCGCGACGTTTAAATGTTACGATAATTACGCGAGGTCGCGATAACCTATGCGCACGGTATTGCCTATGAGATTTCTTTGTGACAGTGGACATTTAATCCTATGTATAAATGTACGTATGAGTAACGATCGGCCATCACGCGTGAATACGCGTGTACAATTGAAATTGTTTTTTGAAAAGATAACGAACGTCATAATACCACGAAACGAGAGAATACTGGAAGTATGATAAATAACAGTTGATAAGGATTTTAATAAATTTTCGACTATCCCATTTTTATGGGATTTCAGCGCATAGACTCTGTAAGCAATAACGTTTCCGTAGTGTAGTGGTTATCACGTGTGCTTCACACGCACAAGGTCCCCGGTTCGATCCCGGGCGGAAACAATTTTTTTTCTTCTATAAATCGATATTACACCAATAGCACTAATCAGTGATATACCAATCGAGTTTCCGTAGTGTAGTGGTTATCAATAAATTTTCGACTATCCCATTTTTATGGGATTTCAGCGCATAGACTCTGTAAGCAATAACGTTTCCGTAGTGTAGTGGTTATCACGTGTGCTTCACACGCACAAGGTCCCCGGTTCGATCCCGGGCGGAAACAATTTTTTTTCTTCTATAAATCGATATTACACCAATAGCACTAATCAGTGATATACCAATCGATATTATTGATTTCCCTGATACCGTCACAGACAATATTTATTCTCGGTCCATTTAATCCACAGCGTCATTTAAATTTCGATAATTAAAAATCTCACAATGCATGCCATAAATATACCCAGGCATATATGCACACGTACCGTATATCCATATCAAACTCCTTTATCTCTTAGCCTCTGCGAGCGGTGCGTGCGAGTGCGTTGCCCCACGCACGCACGAATAACAAAGCCAAGATAACGCATTTTTCAAAGCTCCTATCAGCCGCCGATTAGTTCCGTCATTAAGAAGCAAGCGATCATCCAGCCCTCCGCTAACGTCCCGAAGAACAGTCCCACGAGATTCCCCAGGACGAAGTAACGAGAACGAGCAAAAAGAGAAGGTTAACCAAGAAATTGAAAAACCCATGTAAATCCCAGTATCACTTGCCGCCAATAAAGCCTGTTATTCAAGGTTATCAAAAAGGGTTGCAAGGGCCAACGTAAGATATTTTTATTAGCCGTCTGCAGTCTGGACGCGCGTCAGGCCGTTAACCCCCGAGCGTCCGCCGGCTCGATCCACCCTCCCTTGCCATTCTTTTGTCGTGCGCGTTCATGCCTCCTTGCGATTGGTTGAAAATGACGTAGGGCATAAAGAAATGGCTAAGCAAACACAGTGCGTAATAGATATCGGCGCGAGGAAGTCTTAAAGATGGTCGAACGGTGGCAGTAATGGGATTTGGCATCTGAAGCAAGAATAGCAGGTGACGAGGAGATCAGAACGACGCGTGCAGTACATAAGCAACGTCCAGCATCAGTAACAGGAGCAATAGCGTCTCTCTAATCTTATTCCAGAAATAATATCAAAGCCAAGTGGCATTGTGCTCGTATCTCGGTATTACTGTATACACGTCTCCTCTCCCTCTTAAGCACGCCATCTCTTACCGTCTCGTCACCCTCTTAAAACCTTCTTTCCTCTCCTCCCGCTCCCCTCGCCCCTCCCCCCTTCTTCCCCTCCTCTTCTTCATCCTCGTCTTCTTCCTTTTCTTCTCCCGTGCATCTACGAGCAGTCGAGAGCAGACGATTGGTCGCGTGGGTGAACGTTTTACTTGCCGTTTCTGAAGTGGTGGTGGTGGTGGTGGTGGTGGTGGTGGGCTCCCAGGGAATCCGTGTGGACGACGTAGGTACGGAACGACGAACAGGGATGCACCGACCTTGGAGGGATTTTTGCGTCTACCGCTGGTACGTTCACCCCGCAGTCAGAAGCGTGGCGCTGGCTACTAGCGTGCCTTATCTACGTGTTACTTCGTTTCTCTTGGGTACCCCTCTTCTTGATCATCCTCCGCGTCTTCCTCTCTTGGCTTCCTTTATTTACTCTCTTCGTCCTCCCCTCTCCTCCTCCGCCTCCTCCCACCCTTCCTTTACATTGGTATTTTCACAGCCTCTCCTCGGACCCCCTCTACGTGTATACACATACAGCCATGCTAGCTGCTCCCTTGCTTCGGAGTCTGACAATCCTGACCGAGGCCAGGATCACGCTCTCATCCCCTGGATCTTGAAGACTCAGGGGCGCATGGCTTGGCTGTGCTGTTTCAGTATATTCGGGGGCTATCAAAAATAATATGATTGGTAGAAAAACAATTATTTACAAAATTTTGGAATTGTATGCCGTATCGAGGAAATTTTGTATTTTATTTTTTTATGGTTAAACATTTTTTTTTTATTTTTAACCTCACCTGCCCGTTTCGGGTGTCACTGGGTATGCGTCCCTGAAGACAATGCGGCCGACAGATTAGTATTCGCACAGACAAAATTGGTCGTGCCTAATAATGCGTGTTCGAGTGCTGCTGGACGAAGGAGTCTTCGAGATCGTGAACTCAAGGGCAGATATTTCCTGAGGTTACTCGGTGTAAAGGCGCTTTACAAATGGCTACTTGAAATGCGCTTATAGGGACTTTAGTCCCTGTGTCCATGGCTGATAGGTATATG
This sequence comes from Cephus cinctus, assembly GCF_000341935.2. Taxonomy (NCBI): domain Eukaryota; kingdom Metazoa; phylum Arthropoda; class Insecta; order Hymenoptera; family Cephidae; genus Cephus; species Cephus cinctus. The sequence continues at coordinate 2,109,554 of NW_014333664.1, read as the reverse complement.
TGTCTGTAATTGAGTACTGAATGTTTTCATGCGTATTTGCTAATCAGTCTGTAACATAGTGGTTGAAATATGCTTATATGTAAATTCTGTAGAAATAATAAATGTATACGTGTATGAGTATATTTTCATTAGATTCGCAATCAAGAGAGACACGCTCTCTGTACGAGTATTTCTAGGTGGACGCGTGTAAAGTATCCTTGTGGAAAATATTCTAAAATATAACAAGTACCCGTACACTGGTTTTCCATAGGCAATCAATATAGGAACACGCATTCGGTATAAAATATAGCTTATACGGAATTCATGGTAGAAGGTATTAATGGGCAGACACTGTATCTTTCCATAAGTAATAATCAAGAAGGCCGTGAACTCGTGTCCAATAAACGATATGCTTGTACTTGGATTTGCTATTAATATAACCGAGCAGCGGGTCGCTGTCGGCATTTTTGCCTTGATAAACATTCCAGCTTGACATCCGTCGTTATTTTCTCTTTTTTCTTTTCTTCTGTCGTTATCGACCTGCGAGCTTAACCCTAAGTTGGCCAAAAATTTTTATTATCATAATGAAAAAAAAAAAGAGAACCAACTCCCGTTAAGTTTTTCAGTATTAATCTACACATATTTAATTGTTGATTAATGAGAAATTTCTTACGCAACGTCTGCTTGATACAAAAATAATTATTATACATGAAAATAATTCGTATCTTCTCATGTGTAATATTCACGTGTGTTCGTTTATTATACTTGAACTGTAATACAGTCTCGGATCGTATTAAATTGAAACTTCAATGGCATTGAGAAGCCCGAGGTCAATGGTTGACCTCTTTGACTCGTAGACGCGTGTCTACTAATTAAATGTATTTAATGAAGATAAGGAACTAATTTAGATATCTTGAATTTCTATGTGAAATTATTCTTATCGAGGAAATTTGTTATTAGAATTTTTGTAGCTTTCAACCGATGTCTATTTTGAGGCCATTCAAAATTGACGAAATCTGGATGAGATGTATATCAATATGGTTCATTGGCTTCAGATCGGATTCTGGATTATCTAGTGCGAAGGTTACACTGGATGGAATATCATATTATTTCTAGCAGATGGAATAATAAAGACTCGCTGTGGGATATAGTGGTGAGATTTCACGACCTCGAAGGGCGCGGCTGAGTTCAGTTTCAGACTAGACTGAAGTTGCCCTTGTGTCTAACCGACCTTGAGACAGCTTGGTCTGCCCTACCCTGGCCTTCATCTCATCCTCGTGCCAGTCCACACATTGGCACATCCTTTTACCACAAAGAGCTAGGAAGACTTCTTTGATATGTGAAGATCCTGTTGGAATTTTCAAATGCATTTAGAATTCCATCGATAAGCAAATTGCTTGACCGCTGCGACACCTGGTGGCCCGACGGGAACTTCTCCGGCTAGCACAATATGCATTAGCATGGTGGACCTATTCGTCTTTCTGACTTCTATCGATTCGTCGTAGCGATTTACCCTATAATAGCGCTTAATGCTCTTATCAGATATTGTATAAGAAATCTCTATTCTTTTATTGACGCAAGATGTCTCTTTGTATCTCTTTTCTTTTGCTACGGTTGGAAACAGACAATTACTCGAGTAAACGTTGTTCAACGTACCATTTTTCTTGTTCTTGTTATTTGCAGTTGTTCAATTTCTTTTTTTTTGTCCGGTAGACAATTTAGAGAAAAAAGCTTTGTTTCCGCCCGGGATCGAACCGGGGACCTTGTGCGTGTGAAGCACACGTGATAACCACTACACTACGGAAACGTTAGTTGTTGAATTTTGTTTTTTATTAATAAAGTGACGGTCGATCAATCTTCTATGTTTCCGCCCGGGATCGAACCGGCGTACCATTTTTCTTGTTCTTGTTATTTGCAGTTGTTCAATTTCTTTTTTTTTGTCCGGTAGACAATTTAGAGAAAAAAGCTTTGTTTCCGCCCGGGATCGAACCGGGGACCTTGTGCGTGTGAAGCACACGTGATAACCACTACACTACGGAAACGTTAGTTGTTGAATTTTGTTTTTTATTAATAAAGTGACGGTCGATCAATCTTCTAAATTATATTTATCATAATTAACGGCAGTAAATTGTTAAAAATTTTGTCAATTGCCAGTGAAATGTTTTCGCGTGACGTATTGGCTTACGAAATATCATGATGGGAAGTGGCCCAAAGAAATGTCCTTTTTGCGGAATATCCGGGCGGATGTACTTTCTCGCGGTCTGTGGCCCATCGACGGAAGCCCTTGCGAAATTTTGCCATCCGTATCCTCCGCCTTCTTTCCTGCCGGTATCTCTCGGTTACATCGGACTACACAGCCCTTACGTAAATGACGTTATCTAAATACGTTCCCAGCAATCCTTACCCGCTTGCCAATCCAGGGACAGAGTATGGAGCCGGAAAATTTGCGGCTTGTAAGAAATTTACGTAACGCGAGAAGCGAGAGAAATGTGCCACGAGAGCGGCAGTACTTTCCCTCGTGATGTATAAACAGCCTATACAAACCTGGGTCTGTAGGAAAGACAAAGAAAGTCTCGGTAAAAGTAAACTGGATTACAAAAGAAGATTGTCTGGCGATACGCTGTAAAATTTGAAACGGTAATTTGTTTTTGTTTCCCTCGACAAAAATGAAGCTATAAAATTTTTCAATTGATATCAGGCGGAATTGCTTATAAAAAATTCTCATTTCAATTACAAACGTATAACTCAGCTTTTAAGCGCCCGATGAAATCTGCCTTCTGATTTAGAACACTTCTTTAGCTGTGTTTTTATCGTCGGCCGCACTTATACCCGTGGCGCTGCGTCACGTTCTCACGAAGTAAGAAACGGCTCGAGCTAAGGAAAGTCGCGATCCCAGTAAGTAGTTCATGCGCGAGAGGTTACAAAACTCTCGAGTCAGACGGAGTTGCATTGCGCGACCGAGTTGCAACGTCTCACCGTCTCTCGAAGCCGACGTGGGAAGTGAAAGAGAGGTAGTAGCTAAACTTTTACTTTTGCAATGGAGAAAGTGGAGGCTTACACTGCGATTTATACCGTCGATGCGATATACAAATAATTCGTGTCATTTTCGAAGCGGAGGATGATAAAAATCGAGAGCGTCGCCTTTGGAACAACGAAGATCAACGAAAAACCTGCTAGTTACGAGAAACGATAAATAATCGAAAAATAAAAATCGATAACCATAATCGATCAAAATATTAGATGAATTTCACGTAGGATATCAATGGCATATAATGTCAAAGTAAAATTTTTTTTTTCAACAGAGACATTACGTACTCGTTTCTCGATCGAGTCGATTTTATTGACGTATGTATTATGTCGTATATGCATTGACTTTTCCCCCTTACGTATTTCTATACGTAAATCTTGAAAGCCGACAGGTTTTGGTAATCGCAGGAAAAACATGCAATTCTCCGGCGTTCGTTTCATTTCCTGGTTAGAGCAATGATCCCGCGGGTCATTAGCCGTGGGGTTTACTATTACGTTTATACTTGAGTTCGCGGTGAACAAATTAGCCCATAGCACACGTTCGCCCGAGTAATTGCAATTGAGCACTAGAAAATTAAGACCGTAAACGAACACGAAGAAATCGTCATCAAAGGAGTTCATAAAATTTTCCGTATTAAATAAGAATGAATTATAAAAACTTTTTTTTTTATGACGTCGATGACTCACGAATTTTGCCATAAAAATGAAAAGCGAACGAAGAAAAAGATTGGCACGACCCAATTATTCGGCACAGCGCAATGGAAAGTAGAACGAATAGAACTTTCGGTTTCACTATCTTTCACTCGGTAACCTCCATTCCGTTCACCGGTTTACTTCGCCATAGAGCATACAGGGATAACTTGGTCGGGACTCGGAGTGACTGGCTACTTTCGATATAGAATGAGGAAAGATTTTCGAGGCGGGATCCGAGGTGCGCCTATAATCTACGTGCATTTAGAAACTAGATTTAAAATTGAAATCCCGATTAGTTAATTTTAATGCCGTAGAATCCGACAAAGTAATAACTGGATTTATTATCTGATTTTACAGAGAGTCACTTGCCGCCGACGGACTCGAAGCCTCGCGAGGGGACTCTGCCTCTACGATCTAGTTGATCGAATCGAGGCGTGGGTGACCCGGTGACCTCACCGGCAAAGAGAGAGTACCAGAGTGGCAGCCGGTGAAACTCCTGGGAGCCAACCTCATCTTCATCCTAGGAAGAGAATGGATCGCTCCTCTGCTTAGGTCCATTTCTATTAAGTATTTCGAGGGCAACTAGAGAGTCTCGACCTATGGAATTTCCAAGCACGACTCGTCGTTATCGTCATTCGATTTCCTTTGCCGACCTCGATCAGCGGGAATCGGTTAAACGAAACCAGTAAACGTGAAAGAGGCTCTGTATGTACGTGGGAACAAAAAATAAAGTCGTGACGTGTATTCATGAAAATTTCAAAAAAATATAATTATAAATTAATTTTATTTTATATATATATATATATGTATATGGATGTAAAAGGAATGATTCGACACGACACCAAATCATTCTTATCATTAGAATTTTTATATCAAGAGCCAAATCTTTCCAAGACGCGTGATAAAGATTCGACCTGGTCTCATGCAAAATTGATAACAACTGTAATACATACACCGTAAGCTCGTATGCGTTTATAAGACTGGTTACAGCCTTGAAGATTCTCGACGCGTGATAATTCATCGAATCAGACTCACGCGTCGCCGATTAACCTGGAATTAACGAAGACGTCTCAGGTGCGTTTTAATTTAAATTTTTCGATAACATTGCTCTCGATAGTAACGGGTACCGAATTCATCGACGCAGATCATAAAGGTGCATAAAAACGCCAGTACAAATTTTCCATTTGATCTCTGTGCCTGGAAACTGTTACGTTCGTTTCGGCATGCTAGCTAAATCAATTTATATAAGTACACTCAAAGCAGTTAAGCCTAATCGTTTATAACCCATTAGCTAGATATAATTTTTTAAACGCACGATTACCCTGAATCACATAAAAATCCATTCCGATTGAAATAATACGTCAGTTTCGATCATATCTATGTATACCAGTCAAAGTTAGCACTTATATACAGTTATACACACACCACAGGGCTAATTGATTTTTATTAAGTCTCTTCGTAGGTGTCTGTGCACGTAATAGGCCAAGGGTCAAAAGACTGTAATAGTAAATGCAAGAAAAGAATTTCCAAGAGATTTCTTCTATAGTTTAACCATAGAGACGGTTTCGAAAGACGGTTGGATCGAATTGCGACATCCCGCTAGGAACGACAAGCCCGAAAAACCTGAAGTGCATTCTCATAGTACCAGCAGCGCCGCCACCCGTGCCTAGGCTGAACGAGAGAGTCGGAACTAGCAGTCGCAACCTACATATTCTTTCGGCGCTTGCATAACCTACAAGCACGAGGGCAACGGACTCACGGAAGCCAACCGTTGAACTGAGTGAACCAATCGAGCCAACGAAACGAACAGCGTCTAATCGGTCGAACTGCCGTGCATAGAGGAACTTGTGAAAGCGTGAGAGCACGTGTCGCCCCCTGTGCGACGCTTTGTATTGACTTCAAAGATTTCACGGTAACACGTGTCGAGTTCATTTTGTCTTCCTCTGTCAAAATTCATGGGGCACGTGCTGCGTATAACCTATGTTTACGAATTACGCGTAAATTTCGTTCCTATGCGTCGAGACCTACGAGAGAATATCTGTGAAGAAGAATTGAGGTTATGGACTCGCCGGGATAAGAATAGATAGTCAATGAGACTTGAACGTTTTTATAGGGAATATTTATAAGAGTTTTTGGTTAATTGTAAATTTTCAACGATTTTTAGTCACGGTTTATAAAGTGCAGTGTTCGTTAGAAAATAATTAAATCGTATGTCGAATAGCGGAGCGGAAACGGTCGAGCGTAACTATACGTCATTGGACCCATATTTGAGTGGTACGAAAGAGCGGGAATATTTGAACTCGTTTGGGAATTATTTATCGATCGATACCAGTTGCTGACACTTTTGTATCCGAATGGGGATACGTTCTTATTTCGAACGAGAATAACCACTCTCACTGTCCAGCCTTGAGTGTACGACCCGCTTACCGGAGAAAGTAAAGAAATTACTTCTGCCATACGGCTTTCGTTATGCTTCGGGTGTCGACTTTCCATCTCTTCGATATCAGTAAAGGAGAGTAACGATTCCGAGAAAACTGGAACGAATGTACGACAATGAGTCAGGGAAATACTGGTCCAGACAAATTGATGCTGCGTATAGCTATATACATCGGAGAAACGTGTAGATGAAATTTGGCTTGATTCCTAATTCTTGAATTATATTAAATCTACGTTCATTCTCTTGGTACAGTAAATTTTGATGAAAAAAAAAAAACTGTCTTCTACGCGAATCGAGGTGGACTTCTGGTAATGGTCCAATTTCACGGATCACAATATTCGAGTTCAACGGCACCATTCTCTAGTGACGCGTATAGGAAAAAGAAGCAAGAGCGAATTCGTCCCTGTAGAAAAATCCGCCCACGCCGTACTTTTTTGAAATTCATGCTGCCTGCGTCTTCGCAAACAGGACAATCAAGTTAGTGAGTTTACAGTGCTTGAATTTCGCGGGACACGTTCCCGTCTACAGTATATGTTAACTCATGTCCAGTTCTAATGTCTGGTTTACGGTTGTGTATTTTAAAAATTTTTTTTTAATATTTTTTTTCAGTCCTGGTGTCACTATAAAAATACGCAGAAAAAAAGAAACCAACTCCGGATCGCTGCCGCAGATATGAGTCGGCTGGTAGCAGTCGAATGCAGGAACGGTGGCTGCAGCTGTGAACGGAACAAGAGAGGCGAAAACAAGAAAACAAGAAAGCAAACAGCTCGAACAATGAATTCCAAGTTTATCCTCGTATTATTACCAGCTCGAACGGAGAGACGAAAAGTTTTTTGAAGGGCAGGCGTAGGCGGCTCAACGGTTCGGTTCTTTGGCGTATACGTAGCATATCCATAGACACGTGTGTGTACTGTCTTTCGTGTTTGGCTGCTCGTGGCGCTATGTAAAAATGTCAATGGCATCTAAAAATACAAAAGCCACGAGTTTCCAGTCGCTGGAATCGGGCAACGGGAAATTAACATGTATCGACTATAAATTTACATAAAGAGTACACAAGTGATAAGATGAACTCAGACCATTGTTATTGTACGGAGCAGCATTGCCAGAGAGTCTCTATGAAACTCAATCGAGATCTCTTCATTGATAATAAATTTGCGATAAGCGATATTTTCAATCAATCAATAATTAGTTTCAATTTATTATAGATATTCAATTCCGTCAGATTCTGTTGGCTCATTGCGATTGCCTTTATCGGTATTGATATAGAGTCGACGAAAAAGGAAATTGTAAAGGTACGCAAGTGAGCGAACACGTGGTGCGGGTCGATCTAATTTGCACTATATGTAATCGATAAGCTATCGCAACTTCCTCGAATCTATGCGAATGCCCCTCGAGGCTGAAACCACGGCGTAGCTTACGTCACAAGATTTAATACCAATTAGGCACACGATAACGTATTTTCAGTATTTTCAGTGGACTAATATTTATTAATATAACTCGACAAGTATTTAATTTTAAATTCTACCATGTACTTTTCTCTTGTTTCATTCATGTCGAAGTCCCCTTGTATCCTTTTCAAATGAAATTTCAGTGCTTCGTATAAGTTTTGTGGAAAAAGTTTTCATACACTGAGTATATAAAAAATGTAACGATAACTCAATGTCCCTTTTTTTAGCTTTTACCTTGATTTCATAATTTAAACGAACTCGATTGATCTTTGCACAATCACCGGCTTGGATCGAGATATCATCGGGTCACGTGATACGGATTAAATGTGAAAGGGTCCAAAAAATATCTCATACAAAAATCCTTCACCCAAGACACCTCCCACGCGCACTCTCATATACTGCGCGTTTTGAGAGACTCGCGGTAGTAAAAAAAAATATCGACTGTGACAATCTAATCCTTCATTCTTTTTTTTTTGGGCTTTTCCCACTGCCTGTCCTTGACTTTGTCAACCTAATTTTAGTATTTCTATTTCCGAGGCGCGTTTCATTCTTTTCTTAAAATTCACTATGTCGCCTTCGTACCGCCTTCGCGCGAAAATATTGAAAATTTTTATAAGACTAAAAATCTTTGATGCCGTTTAATAATTTTTTTTTTTTTTTTTCGATTTACATGGCCAAATAAAGCAAATCGCTTGGTTAACCTTGTGCCAATAGCAAGACCGATCTTTTAAAATTCATTGAAATTACTTAATCCTTAGCAGATTATATCATATACATATTTATACACTTGTGATAACTGACTGCGTGCCGATTATCTTTTAGTTACGATCTATCGATCGTAATAAATGGGAAGATAATGAAAATTCGCAAAGTAATCGATCCCGTGATCACGAGTGTATCGAGGTACTGTAGCAAAATTACGTAACATTAAATCGAATGAATATTAAGGTTTTATCGATAATAATAAAGCAATGACGATCAGCCTAAAGAAGAGATGGTTATAAATCGATTAAAAAATGTTTTAATATTTATTATAACGATAAAAATACTAACCCACGCTACGTATCTGTATAGTTTAGCAATTAGTTACGAATGAGTCTACAGTATTATGTATATTAAAATATATCCTGTACGTGATACGCGTAAAGGCTTTATCGACGAGCACGTGGCAGAGCAACCAGGCAAAGGTATACGAAGAGCAAAGGACGGAGTACAGGCTCGGAGATTTCCTCGCACGAGTCCATAATCCAGAAGCGTTGCTAGAGTAACTGATGGATGTGGAGATGGTCTGGTGGTGGTGGTCGTGGGTCTGATACTATACTGCGGACGTATGGTGGAAGTGCGACGGGGACGTCGAATTACGTAACGCGACGTCAGGTGATCCCGAATATCCCGACAAGGTCGCCCGCCGAAAAATAAGCGACCACCAATTATATATAGACCGACGAACCCAACATCCAACGGGCCAGCACACCAGCGAAGCCATCCTCGTGTCTCGGATCGAGCCGCGTGTATCGGAACACGAAACGGCCCACAAGGTCGATCGGATCGTCGATCTTCGCAAGGACACGAGGAAGGCACTCGGGATACTGGAAACGTCAATTTAGCAATTTGGCGAGAGGGAGAAAGATACGGAAGAGAGGCAACGTAGGACAGATGAAAAATTATGGAAAAACTGTGTGAAATTATTTTGCAAATTTTTTTTAAAGAAAAAATTAATTTTTATTTACACGAACGGGATATCCCGTGGCTAAGACTGACTTTTATATTGAAAACAAAGGATTCTGGGTACTAGCGCTTTGTTTACTCTTACTTTTTTTTTGGTCTCGTTCCGGGAAAATAACGTGACGTTTTGTAATAGACTTTGACGTAACGATGGTATACATGTGGAGATTTGCGTCACGCGATCGTTTCCTTTCGGTTCACGTGTGATGGCCACAAGTATATGATTGACCGATGAGCAGATATGTAGGCTTTCAAGGAGAATTTGTACACGTGTTAAAATTGTCCGTAGGTGTTCGTACGTTCGTTGTAACGAAACAATTAATATTCTGTTGTTCCGTAGCTTTAGGGTTGGTCTAATCTCACGTCACTTTTGCGATCGTCCATCATCGCTCCCTGTTTCTGGCTCGAGCTGGTATTGACTCATCAGCATGAAAGAAAAAATGATACAGGTCTTTCCAAGGTAACCGAATACTTCGATGTTGAGAAATAAAAAAATTTTTTTACCAAATGAGTAAATACGTTATTGTTCATAGTTTTTTTTAACAATAACATCCATTTCGTACTACCTGCTCCATCCCGAACAACAACCACCTACCGAATCTTCTTTGTACGACAGGAACAAAAAGCAGTGGTAAAAAAAAGAGACAAGGAGGCAGAACATCAATCCTGAATAAAGTTCCGTCATCCCAGCTGTATAATCGGAAATACGAGTCCACCTTTCCAGCCCGACGAGTCGTCCGTCGTCCTTGATTCACGGAGACAACACCGACGTCGCTGTAGTCGCCGTCAGTCGACGTCTACGCAAAGGATTGCATAATGTTACTCGAGCCAGCTTGTTTTGTCCGGTGAGATTTCTGCGCAGCGCTTCTTAACAAAACTGTAGCTGTCTTCACGGAATACCTTTCAGTCGGCCGAAGCGTGCAGATACAATGGACTTTTGTCTAGGTTCACGTAATACCATTCTAATCCCTTATTATTGCATACCTTGTCCATTCTCACAATAACCTCCGATATCCATAAACGTAACGTACGTATAGTTTCGTTCCGACAGTGCCACCCGGTAGAAGTTTACGAGTGGCAAAGTGGCAAATTAATTTATGTGACCGTGCTTGCCGTAGGAAGGTTCCACGGCGGATCGGCGGCTGACGACTGCTGCCACGTCGTACAAGGACAAGGCCGCCTGGTCACGGGCGAACACCGGACAGACGTCGTATTGACTACTGGGCACGTTTTCTTCGATTCTCCTTCGCCATCCGGACGTTTGACCCCCGGAGTGACACCCGAGGATTATGCTTATGGAGAAATCCGTTGGAATTTGATGAATTTTAATTCAGTGACAAAAGACAAATTTTAGATCCTGCAGACTCGTTTACGATACGTATCGATTTCAATATTCAATCAGTTATCAATCGATAAGAGAATTACAAAACAAGATCTATTGTGGCAGGGCGATGTAGATTTTATAAATTTATTTATTCTTATTGAATTTGATTAGAGTAGTATATATGTACACATTGATATAACGTAGAGGTCGTCTTTAGTCACCATGACGTCCCATCGCATTTCGCTCACCATGGTAACCACTCTAACACGATGACGTCAATCGGTTCTGGGGTTCCTCCGTGTTTTATATCGTGACGTATATTATACATATTATTCTACATTACTTATTCCTAAGTCCGACAAATGTCTACCGTATAGATATTGTTTGTTCAACCATTATGTTTACTCGTACAATCGTTACCTCTCAGTCCCTCTCGTTCCTTCTCCGAAGCTACATCATTAAAACCCGTACTTATTATTCGCCGGCATCGAGAAACGTCGTGCGACCGCTAATCGCGCTTGGCGGAGGCTGACGCGACCGCGACCGAACGCCTCGTCCGATAGCGAGAGATTATTTTCAAGGACAAGGTCACGTGAGAATACACTTGAATCATAACGAGATCTCCGTCGCACGTTAAAGAATTCACATTCATGTTCGACCGGCACATAGTCGCCCATAAATTTTATACACAAGAATATACCTGGACAGCGACGAAATATCAATTTGAAAATAATTTCGTAGAAAATTGTGAAAATGAAAAATCGTAATTTGAAAAAAAAAAATTATATTTATAAAAAAAATCAATTAATGGCCTCTATTTCTCTCTCTCTCTCTCTCTCTCTATATATATATATATATATATATATATATATATATATATATTTGTTTTTTATCAGGTCTGACCTATGACCCACTGTACTACACAGTATTCGGTACCTAAACTAGCCGGATATTACGACACGTACTCCGCTTGGACACGTCAAGGTCTCCCCGAATATCCAGGCTTAACTGGTACCAATTATCCCATGTCCTATACACGTGGTTGATCCCATACGACCGTGAGCCCTAATTCTGAAAATTGATGCGAATGTCACGTGTGCATGTCTAGGGCGGATATAGGCAAATACAGCAAAACTAATAACCTGAAATACGTTAACAGTCCAACCTGCGATATATAATCGGAGGTAGCCCAGACTAGGAGTGTCTGGGGAGAAATAATTTTCATAAAAAAAATCAGCAGACCTCGTAGGTTCTTCAAAGTAACGTATAAAAATAATCGTACGTTCGAGGAACGTGATTCGCGATCGCGCTTAAATATTTAGTAAAATATTAAAATATCCCAGCATATTGTTTTTCGACTCTTCACCTGTTTCGCACGGCAGAGCGACGATACGTGGCGACTGAAAATACTCATGGAAACTACGCAACAGGCATGCGTTATTTATTCAGGGACCTATCACGGGAGTATATACTGTAATCGTATATGAACAATATATATATATATATATATATATTGTACGTCCTTGCATACGATTTCCGACGATCGGGCTATTAATATGATAAGTATATACTGTAATCGTATATGAACAATTCGCACGGCAGAGCGACGATACGTGGCGACTGAAAATACTCATGGAAACTACGCAACAGGCATGCGTTATTTATTCAGGGACCTATCACGGGAGTATATACTGTAATCGTATATGAACAATATATATATATATATATATATATTGTACGTCCTTGCATACGATTTCCGACGATCGGGCTATTAATATGATACGTTAACTGGTTCGCGCTACACGAAGTCATTGTCTACCGATGAAAATCGCCTTGTTGCTCTCCGTCCGCCGCGCACGCGCCGAAGCTTCGAGGCAGCCAAGGACGACGATAGCGGCTTCCCAGAACAGTGAACATCCAGATAATGCCAGCGGACTTGGAGATGACGAAATCGTCATGGATTTCCGAAATTCCCCAGCAAAAATCGTGAACGGATAACGTGGCGATCGAAAGTGATAAGAATTAAAAAATCTATCGATATACCATATTGCACTGTACCCGTGAACGTACGAAATACCAAAACCAAAATCCTTATCGCTATAATATCTTCGATCATAATTCCGCTCACGATCTCCGAATCGTTTTGGCATTTGGCGATTACGCAATTTCTACGAAGACCTTGTGGCCGTAATGCGAAATTGGCATCCTCGACGGTCCTAAGCTTTTCGACGTTGCGCGATTTATTGAAAATCACGATATAATAATATATCGCGAAAAATCGTTATCGCGCTCGACGATCTGAGGTTTTATTATAAAATTTGATTTTTTCATTGATCCCTACCGCGATCATTGATACCCGCCTTATCACGGGCAATGGATTAATTAATTTAATAACGGATGACCGAGTTTACACGTGGGGTCATCACTTAACGAATTGGCCTTGAACCTTGAGAACGTTCGTACAGGAGCTTCACACACGTAGGGGCTTCGCGTGTTCCTTGAGATCAGATTAGATTCGTTCGAACGCTAGACTGCTGGGTGGGGGGGTTATATCTCAAGCAGTCAATCGATCTTTCATATCCTTCGGGATATTACGGCCACGATGAAAATCAAGTGTCAAGAAGATTATTTCATTTTAAGAACCAACCGGACGACCATTACGGATATTCCTGTTCTCATTGTTAAGAAGCGATATCGTTCGGTGTCGCTCAGATTCGATCCAATATGCCGTGACCGGAATGTAATACGATGCCAGGAACGTAGCTGGGGCTCAATTTAGTTTGATAATTGTAATACCGAGCCGGTGTTTGATAACGCGTGTAATATCGCGTGTCCCTACACATCCGTTGTTTTGCGAAAGCGACAATGAGAACCGGCAGATCGGTGTCTGTGGACGGTCACTTAATCGAGCACGGGTCGTCGACACGAAGTCGGGCTTGGATTACCTTTTGGTTATATAAAAATTAAATCATTGTGCGTATATATATAATAAATTGTTAAAAAGTCATATATGTAATTTGCCTGTGTACGAATGTAAGAAAATTTAATTTTTTTTCAGGAATACCTATCGGTAGTGAAAATTTGTCAGGTTCAGTTAGATAATTTAGTAATGGTATATATGATGAATTAGTGAAATATTAAATATTTCCTGTTAGACCGATGAACCTGTGATTTTATTGAATTCACTTGATATTTGAGGTTCTCGGTGAGAATACGTGAAGGTACCGAAGGGCCCGAGTGTCAACGTCCTGTTCACTATTCAAGCCAAGTACACGGTAAGGATAAAGACTGGCGAAGGCGTCGGCGACGAGGAGAATCCAGCACAGGGGTCGTTGCCATTAAGCTTCAGGATTTCTTTGCTTATATAGGTATATATGCATTATACGTTCCACATCGTTTCTAAATTCCGTTTCTTTTCTCTTTGGCTTTTAAGTCATCTTCTAATACAGTCTCGACTTGGCTGTACCCGAAACGGTACCGTAAGCACTGCTGAACTATTCTAATGCTACCAATTAACTCAACCGTCAACGCAACCAGTCGAACTGTAAATTCAGTTTAGAGAATAAGTCATATGTACCGCGAGCGGTATCTGTGACATATATTTGTAGGATAATAATTATTTTTTGGAATTTTTTGAAAAATTTTCATTTTACACGGATAAATATTACCGAGGATACCTGATGCCAGTGTTATATGAATTCACATGCGGAAGTTAAAATTGGTTATGATTATTAGATTGGTATGGCTACACGTGTGTGAAATGGCGTAGGACACTTTATGGTGACAGACGTCTACACCCACGTTACGCGTAGTGAAACGTAATTGCATCTCATTGACGAGTCACTGAATGAGGAACAGGTTTTTCTTGCTCGCCAGATTAGATAATGGACTGTCGTATACATCATTGGACATTAATCGAAAAGTCGGCTCGATATAAATAGCAATGAACGAGAAGCATTTTGTGTCGATGATCGAGTCCGAGCGGATAATGAAAATTCAATGAATCCAGATTATGTTTATTTGATAGAGTCGATACAAATTTTCTTGGTTAATTTTCTCCTTGTAATTTCGGGATCAATGAGCATCCGTTCGAGAATAACCACGAGGAGACGCGGACGCGTCTTAGCCGTCGGCTAAATTTGTGTCGCCTAAACGCTCGTTCGGATGTAATGAGATACAAATAGAACCTCGCGATTGCGGGACGCAAACGGTCCTGTAGCGAACGGGGTGACTGGCCCCGTATTAGGTCACATTTGCGTCCACTCTGGGTCGAGCAGTGCACTGTGATAAGGCTGAAAAAATTTTTGTGAAATTTTTTTTTTGGGAAATCACGACAATAAAGAAATTGAAAAATGAAAATTTTTTTCTTAAAAATTTTTTCTACACAGATTTATAAATTTCAAAATTTCTATTACCCATGATAAATTTGTATCGTGCCCTAGAAGGCTACGGCCCTGAACCGAAGTACACTTACGCTCTCGATCACTCCCGTCGTCAGCCGAACAATTTATCTATAACAACGGACTGCCACTTTTATTCTCACTGGCGTTCCCGTGTATAAACCTGCGTACCCATAATGCTTTGCAGTTCCGTGCCATTTGTCTGGTGAACCGTAACGTTCGTAACGAGACTCTAAACATCCACGTAGGACGGTTGTCGTACGTATATAATGTTTTTTTTTTCTGGACTAATGAGAAAGTGATAATCTATTGTGCAAAAGGGAAAACGATATGATTCGATGTTGCTGATGCTATCGGAAACAAAGTTGAGGGGGGGAAGTCCTTCTCGGTTTATCTCCTTGATGCGGAGGCGAGAATGCGGTGACCCTTTTTGTAGGCGAGTACCGAGTGCTAGAGTGACGGAGCAACACACTTGATACTAGAGGGATCGAGGGGAGGCGAAGGAGGGGAGACGACGGTATTCAATGAGAGGAGCCAGTGGGTTTGAGAGAGAGAATGGGCGAGCGAGGGGGAGAGTGAGAAAACCCACGGGGGCAACGACCGCTTCTTTGCGGATCGGAGCAGAGAACTCTGGGACATACGTGCTTGCGCTACATAAAGTGCATTTCTGTTTCATGCGATGATTCGGGTAGCGGTTGATTTTTTTTTTCAAACATTTTTTTTATTCGAAATAATTGATACTTTGTACAAATATTGATTTCGGGAATTTTTTGAAAATTAACAAAATTTCGGGCTCCATCACGCTCGCTCTTCTTCTGGCTTGAAACTAGTTAATGAATATATATATATATATATATGAGAATAGCACAGTGGCCTAGCCCGAAAGCATAGCGGGTCGCTGTAATATCGACGAAGCCAAGACGGTCAACGACCGACACGGTTTCGCCGGGCGATTCAGCTTACTCGTGAAGTTGAGCGTAAAAATGTTCGGCATCGGTCATCGATGACCAAAATACCAGATAACGGTCGTCGACCTGGGGTCAGTACTGCGATTTCTTAAAGTATCACGATTCCGTTTTTCCAAAAAATCTCACTCGTCCGGACTTAGTCACTATTTGCAGAAGTACCTGTGACTTGGATACTGTTACTTCGTTGTTGGCGAATCACCGATAATCACCAGAACTAATACGGTGCTGATGTGTAATTGGAAATTTAAAAAAATATAGCATACCCCATTCAATGGACGCTACTGTTGATAGATTTTGACGGATGAAAAAAAAGATTCACACAGGATCTGAAAATTGACCGTTACCCAGGCAATGGACAAGTGAAAATGAGTGGGTACGTAGAGCCCAACCTTATAAAGGTCAATGACTCCCTTGGACTCGTCTAGGTAATTACATAGTCAAAAAAGTGCCGTACACTTTCGGTGCAGGAAGTGACGTTACCGACTGGGTCACACGAGGTCTTGGACCTGATTTAAAAGAAAAGCTCGTTTATTTAACCCGTATATATACATCTACAATACGCTACTGGGATTACACAGACACGGTAGGAGCCCGTAGTACCTAACCCAAGCAAATAGAGCCTTCTACCGTTTGGTCATGCGATACCAAAAATTCATGAGGGTCAATGACCCGCGACCGGACGGATGTTCAATCTTCGAAATCGTTAAACTGGCTCGCCCGTGCCTCTCGATTTGCTCGCTAACCAGTTCTCGGACAACAATGAGCCAAAGACGACTGCCGCGTAACGCCATGGGATCCTCGTCAAGTACTCTCCTTTGTACCATTAAATGATCGTGACCAATACCGGTTTCATAGGTATCGGACTATTTCTATAATGCAAACGAGCCGACCAGCCGGAAAGGGGACCGTTAGTTTACCTTTTTCGAAAAATTCACAGAAACACGATACTCACGGTACATCCGCATTAAACTGCGTTTGTCCCTGGCATTAGGACCGTTTCTTTTTATAAAATTACCCATATACTATATATATATACACAAACACAGGCTGATGTATCTAAAAATAATATTATACACTATACGTAATACGTATCTTAGACATGTGTTCCCGATTACGTAGCCGAGCGAGAATCCACGTACCCACGATATTTCGTAAGGATTGGGCCACGATGTTTTTCCGTGAATAATGTGAATTTAGCTAGCCATGACCTTGCGCTCTTGACACCGTCGGTTATTGATAGGACCTCGGTGGCGCTGCTGACGCAGGAAGCATAACAGCGTGTGTGCGAACCTTGAACCGCTCCTACGAAGCCCACACGTCGAATGAACGGCCAATCAGGAGAGGGCGAAACGAGCATACCGGCCTAATGGCGCTCTCGTTACATCATCATCAGTCAAGGTCAAAAATAGGAAGAAGATTTAACTGACTAGAAATTCCTTCGGTCCTTCGCTCAGTCACTTCGTCGATGGATCGTTAAATTATTTTGGCAAATTTTTTTCATGACTCCTTATCAGGGTTGTCCTTGAAAAAAAAAAAATTGATAGGCACATGTATATAACGTATCACTCATACTCCGATCTCCTGCTCTTGAACTCCGCCTTGGTCGTTTAACGATAATCGAAATAAACTGGCGACTCCTTCTCCCCTATAAAACCACGGAGGTCGCAAGCTGTAATCGATTAATCGATTATTTGTATTTATTATATATCAAACGTACCGATATGACCTAAGTATTTTTACGAGCCAATGTTACAGGTTGGGATCGATATGCTAGATTGGTACCGATTGATCGTCAGATTTAATCTAATTTCTCGAAAAAAAAAAAAAAAAAAAAAAA
>NW_014333664.1:2085188-2091601 GCF_000341935.2 Cephus cinctus | reverse complement strand
TTAATCTAATTTCTAAAAAAAAAAAAAAAAAAAAAAAAACTACTTACGTTTACAGCTAATCGATTCTTTGTACTTATCAATCTTATCAGACTTTACCGATTGGTCGTGAAATTTTTGTACCGAGTGTCAAATGAAACATCTGTCACCTTGACAGTTCGTGGGCACGTGTTACTTGTTGTTATGACATTAACTGTGTAATAAACTTTAACGATTCATTTATTTTCTCGTACTCTCGTTACACGTAACGTTACTATGAAAAATCTATTAACTATCGAGAGTGTTATTATTCGTGGTAACGCGTGACTCACGCATTCTCTTCGTAAGACTCACGCATGCGTATCGGGTCTGACGCACTTTGCTCCTTTTTGCAAAACAATTTCTCGGCCAATGAACCAAACGGGCTTCGCTCGGCGAACACTTGTCGAGGAGTCCCCGTCACCACGCGTGTTGGCGGCGAAGACGAATAAACATGCGGAGTCACATGCGAAGTACTAGAGAGCGCGCGTGGAGAGATTTTTTCTCCTTTGGGAATATCATGGGAAAATCCCTTATTTTTTTTCATACATTTTATGGAACTCTTTTTTTTTTTTTTTAAAGGAAAAGGAAAACCACTTGTCGAATTTCTTCGTAAAATTTCACTGTCTTAAAAGCTTCTCGGGTATCACGTTAATTAATTCAGTACCATTACCAGTAGGGTGTCAATACCTTTGCCACGTGTAAAGGCACGGAGTAGGCAGTCATAATATTGAACGAGAATTACGTGAATAACATAATCCTATGTATATTACGTATTAAAGGTACATACCCCAAATTAAAATAATAATATAATCCTCGTCGATAAAAACAACTTTGATAAGACAAAAAGTGGTGGTACTAGAAAGTTGTTTATTTTATATTTTATCTCTGCGTAAATTAGTATATAAAAAAAAAGAATCTAGAAAAAGTCCAAAATCCAGCCCCATTTATAAGCAAACTAGAAACCGTATCTTAAAAAATGGCTCGTTATCTCTTATCCAAAGATATTAAATTAATCTATTCGACACAGATAGAACAAATTGCGACCGAAAATTCACCCCTCTTAAATAAATCCTCGAATAATCAGCAAGTATCAATATTTTTCCGAGCAATCCCACTGATCGCCATTCTCTACGATTTTACCTAAAAAGCAAAAAATTTCCCAAACCATACCATACAAGAGTTACGAAAAAAAAAAAAAAAAAAAAAAAAAAAAAAAAAAAAAAAAAAAAAAAAAAAAAAAAAAAAAAAAAAAAAAAAAAAAACCCAAAAAAATAAAAAATGTGTAAATTCGCTAAAAACGCCTAAAAAGAATCTTCTCTTTCCTTAATCCTTACATTATTTTTCCGTCTCTCCAGAATCCACAGAGCAACGACCTTCGAATTCTATGTTCCGCGTCGGTAGCCCGAGGTTCACGAACTCCAGGACTACGATACCTGAATCCAGGCGGTACAGTTATGTCCTCCTCTACTAACAATAATAATAACCGGCGTGGCGTCTACTCCCGCAACTGCGCCAGCAGCCCAAAGGAAATACCGTAAGACCATCTACGGGCCAGGTATTCACATATGCGTACACATATGATATAGTTGTTATGTATCTACACCGTATTGCAGATGTAACGTCTTCGTCGGGAGTAGAAAAAGAAAAATTCGAGTTCATCGACCTGACGAATTCACGAAGCCCAGGCACGTATCACACGTCACCGGAACCTGAGTACGTAACATTGACGATACGTGAAACACGTGGTCACTCGTCTGGGCCTGCCCCCTCGGTCCCCGCCCCTGCACCACGTTCCTAGGTAAGTAGGTCATCGATTCGGACGTCGATCGAGGTTCGCTTACCGAGCATCCATCTCCCTGTACTCCATCTTGTCTCTGCGTGACAAGATCCTATTGACGATCTGTTACGAGCTTTTAGCATCGCCATCTGTATTCTGATCTTCCCCTTCTCCTTGCAGCTTCTTCCTCTTCCGCTTGGCCTACTATCTGCGTTCCACCTTCAGCGCGCCAGCCGATCTAACGGGATCGTGAGTAATCGATGGGGCTGTTAGGCATCGTCAGGAATTACCGGAGGAGGCCGATGATGTCTACGAGCGAGAATCCTGTCGTCATCTTACTCGGAAGAGAGAAAGAGAGAAGCTGGACTTCCATGGACTATTAATTATAGTGATCTTTCATCTCCATTCGAATCGGTCGACGAACCCGAGTGACGTGGCGAAATCGAATGGCTTCTTGAGAACGTTTTAAATTCAAACCGTATGCGTATGTCGTTTGAATGGGACTTTGAAATTCCCTATACGAATGTGGTACCACTGGTAACTGAATTCCCTAGATCTTTTCTATACGCCAACTAGTGTCTTTTCGTCACAATCGATAGCTTTGACGTTCTCAAGAAAACGTCTTTTACTTCGTAAGACGAAAAGTCGGATCTCTGTTCGAGTGGAATTTGACACTCGAAAGTCTCGTAGGTGATGAAAGGAAAGCAGTCGTTCTGGAAGACGTGTTTATCTAGAGCCAAACGAAAGCTCGGACGAACTTTCGATACGATTGTCTGGTCGAGATACCGAAACGCGTTTTTATCTGGAGAAATTTCAAGGAGACTCATTCGGCTTCACGATTATTATAATCGGACGAGAAATCATTACGAAGCTCGCGTGGATGCTTATCGTCATACGAGGACTGAGCGTGACAGTGAAAGTATGAAAAAGTGAAACCGCTATAGGTATATAACGTATAATAGTCGCATATAGGCGTCAGCACTGTATATATATATATATGTATAAGAATATTATTTCTTTCAAACTGTTCACACCGGGTGACTAAACAAGTATAGTTTTTTTTTACGATTTGCACGAAAAATCAGGAACAGCAGAGACAGGGAGAAAGGATCGATGAACTATTTGATAACGCGAGCAGATAAGGGAATACCCCTAGTTAAGTAGCCTTGTACGCTTTGGACCGTGGACGCCATTGGCTTTTGTGAAGCTAACGCTGGTAGCTCAATATTGAATCTGTTAGCCAGATGATAAGGCCTATCGCTCTGTCCACACGCCGAGGCAACCAGCCAAGTTGCCGTCATTTACCTATACTAAGAAATTGATAGGGAGAATCGAGAAGCGCGGAGGTGGCGACACTGCGTATAGATAAGGCAAAAGCGTCACCTTCCTTTTGGTATTTCGAAATATTGCGAGGACATTCGATTTACGAAAGAGACGAAGAGAGAGAGAGAGAGAGAGAGAGAGAAGCAATGAGAATCAAGAGAAACATAATGCTTTGACATTGAGTCGTGGACTGATAATACGTATATTTACACTCAGCTCGCTCAAGGCCCACGAAACCGGTCACGCTTTTGGTTTTCTCTTCCCGCCGCGTCGGAGGAACGAATATCGTTACAATATCGTATTGTTTGAAGAAAGGGAGGTCACGTACAAATTGTTCAGCCGGCAGTCTCTAAGTGTGTCAGAAGAATTTCGAAAATTCTTCATTGAGGTTATCGATGGTAAATATTACAAATACAGTCTTTTCATAGATATAGTTTCTAATGGATAATACCGATAATAATTTTAAATAAGGTTCATCGATTTATTCATCGACCTTCCAGTCTGCATGCAAACAGCAGGGACAATGCAACGAATAGCGTGCATGTGTCGCGCAGCGGTACGTCTGATTTTAATTTTGTATTAAAAAAAAAAAAAAAGATGAATAATAATTCATCACACATATCTGAATTTCTTTGTATACCGTAGATATGCACTGGCAATGAGAAAGCAATTAACAAAAATTAGTATACATCGATATTCCTTATTTAACCTTGCTTCTTTATTATCAGTTTGACCTCCTCGCATATCAATATTAAAACCAATCGTTTTACCTCATTCTCAACAACCCTGAACGTAACATACCAGCTTGAAATTGTATATTCTGTTTATTTAGCTCGACAGCACATAATAATCGGTGTACCATGAATGTCTGATCATTCAACTCTTGCTGAAATCTATTACCCCTGAACTTTAACACTACGGTCTATAGTCTCTTATCGGTATTCTAGTACAGTACGTGCAGCAAGTATCCTACCGACTTTGACTTCGCTTCTATGATGCATAAGAACCTTCCTGGTAATGTTTATCCATATGCACGTCTCTCCTGCATTTTCAAAGCATTCGATCGGTCAGCCCCGGAGAAATGGCTGGTGGTCTCACCTTCAACCGATACATAATTATAGCAGCGACGGTTAAGGTCGCGTCAAGGCGTATTTTTATATCGCGACCACTCATCGAGGTAGCGTGCGAGGGCACGCAGACAGAGGATCCGACTATACGTAGTACGTTGACGACGGGTTACGCACACGGAATTTCACACGGGCAGCAGCAACTGGCATCAGGCTCGAGACAGAGAGAGAGAGAGAGAGAGAGAGAGAGAGAGACACATCATTAATAGTTAGTGTCATCGCTTCACGGTTTACGATGACAATTGAATAATGAATAAAGTCCGTTAAAATTAGTGTTTCCTGATGCGCCGCCGTCAGCGCTCCGACGGCGACAAGTTGAACGATTGCTAATGGTCATGGCGTCCAATTGCCGTCTAAACTAGCCCGGCCGTTCCTGTCTGTTGCAATGGGATTTCATCGCGGCTGCATCACATGGTACGTAAGTCGTCAGATATATTTGTGTCGTTCAAGGTCAGCTCGACCTTACCGAGGCCTCCCATACCGACAGAATAAACACGTCTGGTCTGGAATCGGTCGTCCGGCGACCGGTCGAAAGTCGACTCGGTCGAGTCAGCCAATGACGGCTGATTTGACTAATGCGATGAAAACAACGACACGCGGCACCCATCCAAGGACGCCTGCAGGGATATCCTGACCTAGGATAATGTAGCCTGCATTGTCTTGCCTACTAGAGCATTCCTAGAAGCGTATTGTTATCAGTAACATCTGCGTGATCGGTTTTTAATTTTTCTTCATTATTGACAGTCTTATGGAATTACGCGTAGCGAAAAGGGTGAGTCAACCGAGAACTGGATTTTCTCTGCTCCCTTACTACGAAATCGCAATGGAAGTTTCCATGAAGAAACTTTCTGCTATGAGAATTTAAACGACCCTGTATACGTTTGGGGTCCAGGTAAAACCATCAAGGACGATCATCTTGCACTAAGCTTATATAATCCACAGCCATAAAAAAACGTTCACCCTTTGAATTTCGCAGTATCCGCATTTTCTTTTAACTTATACGTCGTTTACATTATTGACCGGTTAGGGAACTTGCGCCGCATTGAAATTCGACTCTGTGCCGGAATTAGCCGCAAGGGTGAGGTCAGTTAATTAATGAGAATCAGGGCGCGTCCTGTACGTTAATCGTATCCTTAGTAATTTTTCAACGTTCGATATGGTCAATTCGAGAATGGGTTAACCAGTGCCTCTAGTGCCTCTATGCTTGATCCTTGGGCTATAACAGATTGCAAACTCCCGTTCGCATTCAGTATTATTGTGAACGTATTTTCCTCGTATGCGGTTAATAGATTAGCACTTGCCTACTCGTACGTGAAAACTGTACCTACGTGTACGTAGCCATTCGACCTCGACGCACCCAGATCTACGGCGCCAGCCTTACGCGCTAAATCAACTCTTCCTCGTAAAATTCTGATGGCATTAGTACCGCAGATAAAAGGGGCGAGGCAGTCAGCAGTAACCTACAGTGATACTCCAAATCGAGGATACGTGAACCGAGGATCATCGTGACAGTGGCTAAGGAAACGTAATACATTTTTTTTTTCATAATATTACCAAATAACATTTTTTTTATTTCAAAAAATTTCAAAATTATACCTGTGCGATACGACTCTTATCCGTAGTACTTTCCGCTTTGTCGGTTCGACAATTGAAATACTTTTCGATGCCTTCGGAATGCCTCTTATCCCTGCGGGATATTAGATTCTTGGGTAGAGTAAATGGGACGATCTATAAAGATCATAAAAGTCATAAAAATCCTTATCGATATGAATCGTCCCTTATATGAAAACTATATATGTATAACAAGGTTGAACACGTGACTGGGGAAGTTCATGGTCCACAGTTACCTTCCGTAAGACATCTGAGGATTGCCCGAAGACATTTGGGGTATGTCGTTTGCACTACCCTTGTTCAGTCGAAGACAATGAAATTACGTGGAAAGACAAACCCGACATGTATTATCCCGTTATCAGGCGGAAGTGGGAAATGCCTCTTACGTAATTGACCTTCTGCGTTACTTCTCCAGGGGTTGAAAGGAGAAGGTCGAGGTCGCTCGGCTGAGACGTATGGAGGATTGCCGTGGGAGTGAGAGAGAGAGAGAGAGAGAAGGGCGAGAGGGAGATGGAAGATCCTGGAGCCCTTTTAGATATAGGAAGTGGGGTGTGGTC
>NW_014333664.1:2079032-2084712 GCF_000341935.2 Cephus cinctus | reverse complement strand
TTTGATTGGGTAGAAAAGGGAAGGAAAGGTTCGGAATCAGCAGGGGAGAAATGGGAAAACGAGAGAAGGGTGAATATCTGGAGGGTGGAAGGCGCCCACGCACTTACGAAAAGGAGGGTCGACTGTAGGGGCTGAAGGCCGTGTCGGTCATAAATTGCCGCGTTGGGGTAGGGATCCTTCGTTTTGCGCGTGAACCCGGAGTTAGGACGGGTTTTCGCAAGGGGCTCGTGACCTTGCCACGTGGCGATCGCGTCGGGATGCTGCGTCTCCGTTATGTGAGGGTTGGGACCCTTTTCACCTCTGACCTTATTCGCCTTAGCTGATTTCTTTCTTCGATGCTTTTTGACATTCGGACGTTTTTTTCTTGCTCGATGAGGAATTAAAGAAAAACTGAAATGAGGATGGACCGTTTAAAGGATATTTTCGAAAATGGAAAATCCAGACGCTCGTTCGTAAAACCGATAAGAGAGATGGAAGATGCTGGTAGGAATTCACGTGAAGGGATCTATGAAGCGGCACAGGAACAAATTAAGTGGTAAATAATCGTTCGGTCATTCACTGTTTTTCGTATTTGTGCTAAAGAAGGACTTTTAAAGCAATTTAAATTCTTCGGGACAAGTTTCGTATTCAACGTCCATTGTTCTGGGGGTTGTTCGTACTTTAGCTAATTTTAGTTTATCATTGTGCTGATATATGGTATAGTGTCGAAAATGGTCTTCCTATATCAATTCCCAGTTTATCACTATATTGTAGTCTTACAGTATTCGTTCGTCCCGAAGGCCTCGTTACAAGTATCGCAAGTTGATATATTGCGAATGATATATTTTTGGTTTGTACAGTTTAACGCTCTTCTAATCGCATAGCCAATGTCCAAGTGGCAGGAAGACACCGGAGGACTCTTTACTGTCTGGGAATTAGCGAGGATTAACAGGCCTGCAGACGGTCCTCGACTCCATTGGCATTCCTTCCTATCGAATGCATTATATCTATAGGTGCCAGTATACACAGCGTGCGTGCGAGTCTGTAGTGTATGTATACCGTGCGGATGCCGACAGTCTGATTCTCAGACAACAAAGACCGAAGCCCTACGAAGGCAGAAATAAAACAGCTTCAGGGACTGACGATTTTTAATAGATGCTTACTTTTCATTAGTTACTGACATTCCTGCCAGATGGCGCTGTTGAGCGCCCGTGAACCGCATCCAGGAGACACTCGGGTGGGCACTGCACTACACCTCCGGAACACTCACAGAGAATCCACAGAATTGCCTGGATATCGCGAGAACTTGGTACACTGTATCGAGACGCAGCTGGAAAAACTATAAACAGACAGCGCGAGAGCGCCAAACAGCTCGTGACAGCTCGGTCGGTGCCCCGAGACAGACTGCTTTACCATAATAGCCAAATTCGAGAACTAATCGTTCCGATTGGTCGAGATCCTTACAGCCGACAACTCTTCCGTCTTCCTCGTGTGTGTCCCTTTTAACCAAATCGAGGGCGTTCCCTGGCGGATCGGTATCTCACCCGGGCTTCTGCCGGTCCGTGTAGACGTTTCCGTCGGGTAGGCTTCTCTGTCGGGAAACTCGGTACGTCGAGACTATCTCGCCACGGCAGCTTCGAGCACCTCGACCTCAACTAAACAAAAACGAAGTCTCCCGAGAGCATTGGCGTAAGTATACGAATCAACCCGAGAGCGAAACTTCTGAGCAGAGTGGCGACCCGAAGGGAACCAGAAATCAAGAGCGTTACCTGTATCGGTAGCCGGAGTCGGCTCGTGACCGTGAATCGAGAAATCACGTGACACATTAAATATTAATATAAAACTAAGAAACCGAAGAAACGAAAAAATGGTCCTTAAAAAAAGATGCCCGTGATCAGAGTAACCTATCCTCGTATATCATCCTCGTATAACAGTGCAAAATGTAGTATAGCATGGAACACGCGAGAGGTCCCTACGTGCGGTGAAAATGAAATTATACGTTATAGCGTAGGATCGAAGAAGCAAAAGATACGTAGCCAATAAAAATATAATTTATTTTCTAGTGGGAAAAAAATAAATCACGCGCACCAAAGTTTCCGTCCAGCGTGCCATCGGATAAAATGAGGACAGACGCTGGGCCGTTAACATCGGCATTACGGTAGCCCCCCTATACTTTGCTCCGGGACTGTAGCCTAAGCTCCCCCCGTCCCGTCCCCCCTCGTTGACAGTTGGCAGAGAAAGAGAATTTCTGTCTCGGGATGGGTTGTCAGTTGTGTCTGCGACCTCGGTCAGTCCTTGAACGGGCTCTTTAGCTGGCAGCATTATGCCAAGCAGGGCAGTCAACAGCGAGGGAAGAGGATACGCGAGTAGGAGGAACGGAGGGTCTTGGAAGGCTAACATAACGTATATACACGTGCGCACGAACACATGTGGGAGAGACCTGCTCCAGTCTCGGAATGTATTGGCCAGGGACACGGAGTTCAGTTCTAGAATCCAGGATCACCTGTTTCACGACCCAGTGGGCTTTTAAGAGAGCTAAATAAGAAAAATGCAAAATCAAAAAAAAGACAAATAACGGAGACTCGAGAGATCTCGGATAAATATACAGATTGGGTACATGTAAAAATTCGCGTAGAGAGTGGCGCGTTATTCGTTTGGTAAAAAAGGAAAATGGCCTTTTTGAATTTTCTACGTGGAAAATTTTCAAAAGGGGTCGGTAAAGAAGGGGTTATTATTGTTGGTCATATTTATTCAAGGCATATACTCGGTCACGGAGGATTCGGGTTTTTACCTGATCGATATACAAATACAAAGGGTGGAAGTAATTTCTTGGTTACTGTAAAATCGGTTTACGCATCCAAGTTTTGTTCGCGCCAAAGATTGGGGGACGATGGGGGCGACGTATATGGTGGTGGCGATGGGGATGGTCGATGGGGGAGTGGCAGTAGCTTTTATTTTCTCGTACCCTTAAGATCTAGGCTCTTGCTCCCGAACGGCTGTGACCTTCCCTCAACCTTCGACCCTTCCTTACCCTCTTCCACCCTTGACTCCCCGTATCTTTCCTTAGCTTCTCCTGTACCGTCCCTTCGGGCCACGAGGCAAACTTTCCTCTCGCTTCGCGTTCCTCTCGACGTGGCACGTTCGCCCGCCTCCCTTAGCCACCCCCTCCCGAAACTCAGGCTAAAAAGTACCGCTCTCACCCTACCAAGATACGGGCGGAGTCCTGGACTACCAAATTGGATTTTATAAAGCGCGAGTAACGAGCCGAAAGAGATAAGAACCATACTAGATTATATTTAGTATCGTTGAATCGACAACCCTCTGTGCCGGCAGGTAGACACGAGGTACTGAGACGGTTTTTCGAAATTTATCTCCTTCTTACCTTGGCGTTGTGAATTGGATGAATATTTAAAAAAAAAAAAAAAAAAAATTTTTTCAAATTTATCCACGTGTCACTCGATTAAAAAATCCGTACAATTTGAACGGTACAATTTTAATGTCTTGAATTCAGCGGAAATCGTGCTGTAGTTTATTCGCGAAATTGGTGACGGCTCAATTTAATTGAATTTACGAGCCGCGACATTCCTGTATATTAACTCGAACGAGGCAAATATATATTGTTTGTACAAGTCCTGTGGCGTCGCGTGTGCCGAGATGCCGAAAGAACGTGTTTCCTCTTAACGAGAGAGCCCGTACGTTGGCACGCGTTTCGCGCGGTGGCTCTTGTGAATGGAAAATGCATGAATGAACGAAAGCTGTTTTCACAACCATTATTCGCCCGTTTATCACGAGATGAACAAGAAACCAGAATCGTTATAAACGCACTGCGCGGGCGTTGCGAGACTTCGGCATTGCAATTTCGTAGTAGCGTGTTACTGCGCGCTTAGGCGCGGTCTGACGTTAATTTCTGGTAAGGGGCCTGTGGAAAAGTGAACGAGACGCGAGCTGATTTTATTGATGACAAATAAATAAATAAGAAAACCTTAATAATAAAATTTAAAAGATCTAAATTAGAAAAATATTTAACGATACAAATTTATCGTTGAAATAAAAATATTTTCTTTACAATTTATTATAATTCTTGTCTATATAATGGTACGTCGAACTCTGCGTGATCTTTACAAAATTTGTCAAAAAAAAAAGCTTACGAGTCACTGTTGTATTAAACTAGGAGAGTAATCAGCGTTATCTGTCAGCGAGACGCGACAACTCTGCTCGAAAGATCGAGCTGGTATGAAGAATTTTGAAAGTGAAGAAAAATTGTCAGAAAAACAAAATTTGACAATCATTAAAATTTTATCAATCAAAAAATTAGTAACAAGGTCGATCAGTTTCGAAAATTTGCACAATTTTGATTTGTACAAACATACTGTAACACGTATACGTGTTATACAAACTTAGCTTGCGCAGTCCATGGCGATAACGTGTTATCGGTACGTACTTGGCATAAGACGAACTGTCAAATTATTCATTTAAAATTCATAGTCTTTTCAAAACAAATTTTGAACTTATTTTGTGACTCAATACTTACAAGTCATCGATAATCAATCGAAGCAACACTTACCCTTTCGATTCGATGCACCCAATGCATTTTGAAGTTCCGGACGCTGCGTTGGATTTCATATAAAAGTCGCAGGTTTCTTCGCGAATGAAATTATACGATGCGAGGGTAAGAATAACCAACGAATTTTCATATATAATTCACCAGACAATGTTTATTCAGACGACCTCACAACTCCCAAGCGTACAAAATGACGTGCTCACTGGGCAATATGCGGGGCTGGCTTTGTATTTCTTGCGTAGTATTTCTTACCAGAAACAACAACTGTTTGTATTTCCTTTTTTTTCTTAATGGATAGAGAAATATATCATACTTTATGTATCATTTACTATAATAATCATTATGTGTAGTTTATGCATAACAGTATACGAATATCAACGCTAGTTTTCTGCTGGCTGGGACACCTTTTTTCTCCTCTGGATTCGCAAAAAAAAAATACAAAAAAAAAAGAATTTCCAATTTTCATTCTCGATGACGTTCGGACGAACTTTCTTAATGAAAAGAGACACGGTGAAGTTTGCATGCGGCTAAAGGGAAGGTAGGTACCACCGTCTACTGAGACCGTTGCAGGGTACTTCCTCCGAGGATAGTAAAAGAGAGGGAAAAGATTTTAAAAAAAAAAAAAAAAAAAAAAAATTCATCATCGCACGAACACAATAAATATACTAAAGGAATCAAGAGTATGCTAATCGAGGATCCTGATTCTTCCAAGAGTAAAATTGATTTTCGTGTCAAAAAGGTACTTGGGTACTCGGTAGACAATTTTTACGATTTTTGGATTTCAAGAATTTGCCTTCTCTCGAAGAATCATTGTGGCGTGTCCGATGCTTGGAATCAGTAGTGGGACCAAGAGAGGGGGTAGCGGCTACAGGGGAAAGGAGGGGAGGCGTCTACAACACACGTCGGCGGCGGCCCGCCGCGTTACATTTTTCATCCCTTCCCTTCTACTATTTCTCTCTCTTTTTTACTCGTCTTATATTTCCCCTCCGTCTCTTTTACTCGCGCGGGACTGTCACTCTCTCTCTCTCTCTCTCTCTCTCTCTCTCTCTTGTTTTCGCACATTCCGTTCTTCCACGCGATAATTCACCCAGCAATCCGAATATCTCTTTTCTCTCAGCTTGCCGTAATCGCACCCCCCCC
>NW_014333664.1:2077663-2078809 GCF_000341935.2 Cephus cinctus | reverse complement strand
TCCCGCCCCTTCCTGACACGTGTACTTAAAAAATCGAAGATTTTCTTTTTCTCTCACCCTTACGAATCTACTATGTACATACAAGTGTCTCGAATTTATTTCTCCGTTAAAAAGTTTCCCGTTAGATTCCTCCCCGCGAGGTTGCCAAATGTACTTTCTTGCTCCTTCATTTATCCTTGCTTCTCAGCCATACGTGAAAATTACATGCGCTCGATCACGCGTGCGTTCTCACTTGAAAATTCTTGGGACATTTTCTGCTTCTACTTTGTTCTTTACTCCTGTCATATGACTTTTTTTTTTCTTTTTCATGCATGCACACACGACACATAATATGTTTGTGGATTTTTTTCTTTTTTTTTTTTTCGTTTTTTTTTCTTCCTTTATAACGCTACGGCCCTAATAATTCAGCTACCACAACGTACTTGGGATTCTTATGTCTCGGGATAATTACTTGTTATCGCCTTCGTTTGGGTTATTAGACACGACATATTGGTACAAAGGTACGGTAATTGCAAACTGGAGGCCGCGGCGGGCCGGTCAGTCTCATAACAAAACTCTTGAAACTTTGCGTTCGCTTTTCATTTCATGTTGTATACTTTATTTATTTATTTTTTTTTTCGGTCATCTGAAAATTCTTTTTTGTATTCCTTCTGCTTATAATCTTTTTCCATACACGAATTGCCCCGACTCATTTGCGCTGTCACGCACATCCTCTCTCTCTCTCTCTCTCACACACACACACACGTACTCGCACACGTATTACAATTTTCTCACTCGAGCGTACATACCGTTCTACGCTTTCTCCGTCATGCACTCTCCGATTACATTTTTTCACTTTGCATACACACGAGATGATAACTTTTTACGATTATTATACCTTAGAGATATTACAATAATATTAATTACTTTAATAATATTTAATAATTATAGTCGAGTAGATGATCAATGAATGAGGTGGAGTCTGTACAATATGCGCGATGTCCATGATTATCACATGTAATAGATTATTAATTTCTGTAACATTTAACCATTTTACGGGTGCTGTATGCTATCCTCTAAGTTACCTATGACAATGGTAGGTAGGTAGGTGGTGGGGGTGGTAGGAAAGTGGAAGAGGGACGGGGGGGGGACGGGGGGGGGGGGGTT
>NW_014333664.1:2070927-2077428 GCF_000341935.2 Cephus cinctus | reverse complement strand
GGGGGGGGGACGGGGGGTGGTAGGTTCTACACAGCACTGCATAAGCAACGGCACTTTCCAAAAAGCGTCCGTAGGAAAAATTTGTCCGTCGCACTTGGAAAATCGGAATAGAAAAAAATAAGAGAGAGAGAAAGAGAACACGAAAAAAAGAACTCTGCTCCCTCGAAAAAAAAAAAAAAAAAGAAATATCTAGAATAACAAAAGACTCGAGATATATAAGAGTACTCACGAATCCCACGAAAGTCGGCACTACGTTAAAACGTCCAATGATATAGGTAAAATTGATGGAAAAAGTGAAAACGTGGGAGTGTCAGAGTGTAATAGTTTCTTGTTTCCCTCCACGTTAAAATCCCTCCTTTCCAATCCTCCTTCGCCATTTTCGTCAGCTTTCGCAGTCGATTAACCATTATTAGTTTAAATAATAAATTATTTGGTTTGTCACGCGCTCAGAGCGTCCTGGCACTTTTAAATCTTTTGTATCGCGTCGCGCCGTCGTCCCAACGCGCCACGAGTCTCATGTGTCTCATTCTCCCTCGACTTTGGAGCAATAATTTTTTATTTTTTTTTCTTTTCTTTTTGTTTTCGTTTAAAAAGGAAAAACAACGAGACATCAAAAGAGTCCCGAAAATCATTATCGAGCGACTCTCGCGAGATGTAATGTCTCTTGAGGTATTTCCCGAGGGAGAATAACTTAGCGGAAAGGGCGTCGCGAGGGACGTCGCGACGCTACGTAAGGTGGGTATTTGTCACGAGTGTCTTGCGTACACGTAAGCACTACGCCTCGAGCGACAGGGCCTTGCACGGTCCCACCAGAGGCCTCGGCGACGGCGACGGCGACTTCTTCGAGAGATTCAGCGGTTGCTGACTGTCTGCAATGTCCACCTGGAGTTCCATCATGTTACTGGGACACCCGGATAGCACTAGGGTAGCAGCGGTGCTCGAGGTGGGTCTGGGACTCGTGCTGGCCGTACTACTCGTGGCCGCTGCGGAAAGATACCTCGGCGACGAGGCCGGCGAACTCCCTGGCGCCATGTACTCCGAGGAAGACTGTTCACGTTGCTGCTGCTGATGCTGCTGCTGCTGATGCTGATGATGATGCTGTTGCTGACGCGCACCCGTCGTCGTCGTTATGACGGAGGTGGCCGGCCACCTGGCCGTCGCGGCGCCGTACCCACTGGTAGCGCACTGCAACAGACCCTGAGATCCTTGCGGGGAGCGGGCCGCGACCGTCGTCGTCGATGCGCACTGTTCCGCGGGAGACGGGGACGCAGTCGGTGACCTTGGACTAGCCTCGCCACGCATTATGTAGTTGTGAATTATGTCCGTTCGCTTGAGCTGCTCCGCCGTCATCCTGGGCCCTTCCATCAGGCTCTTGGCGAGGGTCGAGTGGGTGCTGCTGAGCAGACTTCCGGTTTGCGGACACTGTGAAACCGCGATCGGCTGACTCGATGGACTTCTGGTCGGAGGTGAGGTCAGGTGAAGGTGCAACTGGGACTGGGTGCTGTGCTGCTGGATGACGGCCGGCTCAGCCTCGGCGCTGTCCTTCTGCCTGAGAGCCCGGAACTTCTTGTGCGGCTTGTAGGCCTCGTCCATCAAGGAATTCGTGTCGTAGAGCGGCGGCGCCTGAAGTACGCGCTTCAGAACGGGCATGTCCTCGACTTCCTTGTCTTCGGATCGCGGACTCGAGCAGACGGACGTGGGCGCGCTGCTGGCACTGCTGCTGGCCGGTTTGTCGGGCTTCTCGGTGCCGCTCTCGATGCCGCTGTCGCTGGGCGAGTCCAGCTTACGGAAACGCGGGCACTGGGGCGGCTGCGGCGTCTTCGCGAGACTGGCGCGATGCAGCTCGTCGTCGCCGGAACTCGTGGACCCGGAATTGGCTCGTCTTCTGTGCGGGCAGAGACCGCCGGCCAGAGTGGCGGCTAGGAGGGGCGCGCTGGATGCATGATGACCAGCCGGTGCGGCAGCGTGATGGTACTCCGTGAGGGAGGCCACTTCGCCGCTGCACGTGCTCTCCGTGCTGGAGACGCTACCCAGAGGACTCTTGACGGCTTCGTCGAGGGTCACGTCCGAGGCCGATCCCCAGGAAGCGGCTTGCTCCTCTTCCATGGGCCAGTGGCCCTGGGGCTGGGAGGACGCGTGTTGTGCCTGTTGAGCCTGGAGTTGTTGCTGCTGTTCGGTCATCTTGAAGGCCAGCAACTTCTCCGAGTGGAGGGTATTCAGCGTCCTGAGATCAGGTATCTTCTTGAGCAACTCTCGTAGGATGTCCGGATGCTGAGGATGATTCTGGGCGAGAACGGTCTGCAGAGCGTTCCTCAATTTGTTGTGCATCCTCTCGACGAGTTCGGTGTTACGTAGACCGGGTCTGTCCGCAGCTATCACGACGACGGAACAGAAGAGGCCCAATTCGGCGTCGGAGAGTCTCAGGGAGTTGACCCTCTCGGCGAAGTCGAACATGGAGTCCATGAGGAAGCGCGCGTTGCTGCTATTGTGGATGGACTCGCGTTTCAGCACCTGGCCGTTCAGGCATATCATACTGTTGGTCTGAGCGTCGAACATGCAGGCCAGCCTCACGAGCAGGACCTCAAAGACCCCAGCTTTCAGTAGCGTAACCTGGTCGTCCTGAGCCAGCAGGCTGAAGCCAGGAATTCTCTTGGCAAACTCGACGACGCCGCGGATCGCCGGCGAGAACCGCTTCGAGAAGTCCTGTAGGAGCTCCTGCTGACCGGTCAGAGGTTGGGGGTTTGGATTTAAGGGACACGCCTGAAATCATACAAAGCAAAGGAAATCACGATTAGAATGAGTCATCGGCCTCGAGAGCGAAAACGCGGCTTAAGGTCGACGGATTCTATTAAGACGGTCGTAAAGACGATAAACTAAACAAGGAAGAAAAAAAAAGAAGGAACTCGAGAGATCAGAAGTCGACCTCGAGTCGACGTTTCAGCAAAACTCTCAAAGAGCTTCCTCGTCGTTGACTCGAGGTCGCCCGGTTCCACGCGCGTTTCCGTATGTACGTCGATAGAATCCCAAGGCCCGACTGAAACCACCTTGTGTAAATACTTAAAATTTCAATCGCGTCAACGTCCACCCGCGCCACCGAGTACGCATCGTTCTTACGTAACGACCGCGAAGACGAAAAATTCAAATGAGTCAATTAAAAGGAAGGAAAAAAAAAAGATACTAACCAAAGTTGGCGGACACGCAGTGTAGTTCGGTGTCTCCCGAGCCCTGGCAAGAACCGGTGCGACCTTGTCCCTGGTGAAGTCGCAAGTGTCTAGATGTGCGCGCACCACGGTAGCCAGGAGTCGTTGCTCGTCCTCGAGTTCGGCCGCAACGGCCTTCTCCTGGGAACGACTGTGGGAGCTCTGCTGCATGGCAGCGAGAATTCGTGCTTTTTCACGTTTGGGCACGCGGCCGAATCGAACCGCTGTAATCAGAAAGCAAAGGAAAAAAAAAATTAAAATCACCGCACAGAGGACACGCACCCATCGCGGCAATTGACTGTCACAATGTTCATAAAGATTCACGAAGAGACGAAGCATAACGAAGCGCAGAGATTTTTGTCAATAAATGAATCACGGCTGCGTAAAGAAGTGATGACGCGTTCGAGTGACTAGACCCTGAATGCGATATCTAGTGCACGAAGTCAAAGAGAAAATGTCCAAGCGAAACAATTTTCGTTCCGCGAGGTCTCTGCGAAGGGGAAAGTAGGAACGAACTTTCTCGTCGGAGATGAAAGTCTTCAGTAATCGCGCGAATATACGAATCTTTGCTTAGAAAGTCCGAGCAATAAAGTCGATCAGTCCGTCGGAGGATGGACCGTTCGAGTAAAGAAAAAAAAAAAAAAGAAAAATTTATCGACGAAATGCACGATGTAATTCAACGTGAAAAAAAAAAAAAAAGAAAAATTTATCGACGAAATGCACGATGTAATTCAACGTGAAAAAAAAAAAAAAAGAAAAATTTATCGACGAAATGCACGATGTAATTCAACGTGAAAAAAAAAAAAAGTGAATAAGTAGTAGACCTACGCGCATTGTGGTAATTGACAACTCCATTAAGGATTCCTTTGAGTATGGGTAACTCGTCTCCCATGACGATGGGCAGGAGCTGCGCTGCTTTTAAATCCCGTTTTGACCGATGCCGTTGTGTCTCGCGTGTTATTAAACGCGTATTATACCGTGTAGTACACTGCACTTGAGAATCTCCAAAGATTCCTCGAACAATTACATTCCCAACGCACGCACAATCACTACTCGACGAGGTGACCCTACTCTCCTTGGCTTCGTAAAGTCGAGTCTGATCGCGAGAACGAACCTTCGACATTCGCTAACAACGGCTGACTCGATAACAGTAAGTCACTCCTTCGAAGCACGGGAACGCGTCTCTTAGAAACGTAGAAGAAAGGCGGGACACGGCACGGTGCACGTGCAATCGCGAGACAGCATCACCGCCGACTGAGTGACGTTCCGCGAGTTGCGTTCAACAGCCCCCCACTTACTCGCCCATCAACGACCCCCCACTCCACCCGACGCGATTGTGGCCTTTGCTAACGCTTCTGGCCTTGAACTTGGTTTCAGCGACAGCCGCGCCGAGGCGTACCGCCGACCTATATAACTATACAGCACGCTACGACTGTAGGGACAGAAGGCGGCACGATAAGCCGCCGCGACGACGACGGAGTTTGCATGTGCGCAGATGTCCCTGTGCTTAGGTTGTGTTAGGTTGGAAAATGGGAAGGAGACTAGAGGACGGGGAAGGGGATGGTAAAGCCATAGGTGCACCCTCGGTTAACGTTCCTAAGAGCCAGGGCACTCGGACCGACACTATCTAACGTGCCTGTACGCGAGCCAAATCGTAGCAGGAAGTTCGAAGGACGGTTAAGAATTGGCCGCAGACAAAAAAAAGTCCGACGCGATCGGGAACAAAGTCGAATGTTTCGAGGGCTGAGGGAAAAAAGATAAAGATATCGCACGTGGTGACGAATATCGTAAAGTCTCGTGGCACGTTATCTGCGCAAAGTCCAAGTATTGGCGGGGCTCGCGTACTTGATTTGAGCGGGAGTGCAGGAGCATGCGCGCTCGTCAGGTAGCCTGGCTGGCGTAACGGAGAGAGACAATGAGGATCAGACACCGGGTGGGGAAGGAGCAAGGAGAAACCGTCGCGAGGCTCGTTGGTGGGGGGTATTCGGTTGAGATACGTGCAGGAGTGTGGAGCGTGAGGCTGGATAGGCGGGGACGGTTCGGGGAATGGGGGGAATCCCCCCAGAGTGGATAGCTGGTATAGTTATGCGCGCCGAGAGACGAAGGTTCGCGAGGTCTCCGCTTGGAGCGTAGCGCCACGCCACGGCGCTTCGCAGTCGCTCGCCGCGTCTCCTGGATCTGCATCGCCGTAGGGCGGAACAGAAACACGACCGAGCATAACAGAGTGGAACGACGGTTAAACGAAATACGAATTGAGATACTACGAAGCTAAAGCAAACGGACAGGTCGCGCTCGAGGAAAGAAATCGAGCGAAGCGTTGACGTACCACTCTCCCCAAACGCTGTTCTCAAGTCGGAATAAATAGGAAGGCAATAGAGCACCAGAGGCGGTAAACAACAGTACGGGGATATAGAGGCGGCGAGTAGCGGTAATATTTCTACGATACAGAACCGCGGCCACGGAACCCGAGCAACGACCGACTATTGACCCCGGCAAGAAGTTGGCTGCGTGACAGAAGGGCTCATGAGATTATTTATTATTCTCCTTCATTCACGAGTTCGGCTTACGTGCCGCGCGACTGCCTCCACCTGGCGGTGGCGTCTACGAATCATCAAACGATTTACCCGATTACCCGTACGTAATATACATGTAACACTTTCGAATTGGCTGTAGCACGGATCGTTTCTGTTTCCCCGGCGAGTAACGTGCTACACTTAGTCTCTCGGGTGTTATTGTCGTACTTTCTCAAACGGTGAACGGCCACTTTCGCCCGTTGCGACACCGTCGGCACCGACCGACAGCCTAGCAGCCGTCGTGCGGATAGGCGGCGCGAGGGTGTGTGCACGGTTGGCGATTGCGTAAATGGTCATTGCTCCGTCAACCCGAATTACGAAGAGGCCCATCCGTCGGAACGACTACGTGTTACGAGGGGTCTATCTCGAATTCCTAGAGCCTCTCGCTGGCTTTGGATTCCACGATTTCTGAATAACCTCCCCACGCGGCGCAGCCCAAAAGAGGCCTAAGCCTTTATCCCCGCGTTGTATAACGCCTCTCGTTTATGTCGTTTTACGATATCGCTGTTTCCCTCTGGGTTCAACTGTTTTGCAGGCCGATCCACTTTCGAATCCGCACGGTTCATAGACCTCGTGTGACCTCGGCTCAGTTTTGTCGAACGAACGCGACGCGAATTCGTCCATGCCCCCCATATTTGCGCCCGTTAAACGACGTGTTTACGTGAGTCATCAGATATCGCGGTACCCGAATAAAATGTTATTCGTTAACTCTTATCCCCCCCCCCCCC
>NW_014333664.1:2067080-2070823 GCF_000341935.2 Cephus cinctus | reverse complement strand
CCTCTGTCCCTCGTCATCCCCACCACAACCGTAATCCACAACCTATTTAGGCAACGCGCGTAAACAATTGCCACAAGATAAACATGTTATTCAACCCAGCCAAGAATCGTTACGATTTTTCGTATCGACGATAAGGACCGTCAAAAACGTTATCGCGTCTAGCTTTCTTCTCGCTGATAGATACCACAGTTATTAATACTCAAAGGCACGACGCGGTCGAGCGACAAATGAAATGTTGGAATAAAAAAAAAAATGTAAATTATAAAATCTCATTACTCACCGTCTCGACTCATGCCGACAGCGATGCACTTCTTGAGGCGGCAGTACTGGCAGCGATTCCTGTTGATGCGCAGAATGCTGCACTGTTGATTCTTGGTGCAGGGCCGATACTGTATCTTTTGCTGAATACTCCTCCGGAAGAAACCCTGCGAATCACCAGCAAATCCCTCGTCAGTTTGACTGTCGCTATCCGAGGACGATCCCGACGAGCAATCATTCCCCGTACGCGGGGCGGCCAGGTCACATTCGCACAAGCACCCCATGAAAATTCCTCGCTCGCCAAATCCCTTTGCAAATAAAGTCAATCGTCGAGTTCGCGCGATATACGAATCACTGTGATTAATCGCGAACTGTAAAATCTTCAAATTCACACAAACTATTACGTGTCTCTGTTGATCGTCCTATCCCCACCCGTTGCTCTCTCTCTCTCTCTCTCTCCCGTCGCAAAAGTCACACCAAGTTATATCACACGGTATCTTCAGCTGTCGCCGCCATACACAGCGG
The DNA here is from genome assembly GCF_000341935.2 of Cephus cinctus. NCBI lineage: Eukaryota > Metazoa > Arthropoda > Insecta > Hymenoptera > Cephidae > Cephus > Cephus cinctus. Next base: position 2,070,040 of record NW_014333664.1, on the reverse strand, counting down.
ACACAACAAAACAAGAGCGAGTTTAGATAACCGTAAACACCGCGTCGGAACTTCCCAACCGAACGGACAGTCCAAAACGTGCGTTCCGGCAGACAACGTGGAGGCTCGTTCGAACAACAGTATATATATATATATGTTTGTACAATTGCTTTAAGATCGTCGTACGCGAACGGCGTATCGTGGCACAACGAACGTAGACGGCGTGAGAGATACTTTGTAAAGGCAACCGTTTCTATCGAGGCTTGGCTGTGGACTGGCTCTCTCTAGCACAGAGAGCATAGAGCCTCGGCACATTGGCTTTGGTTCGCAGGGTGGGGATCCCTCTGACCCAATTCCCGGACGTTCACCCGCGGCAGCAGTTCACCGCGTGAAAGTGAGAGTCCCTATGACGAGTGTGTCTCGCTCCTACCGACGCGAATAGGCGGGTTATCGGCCTCTCTCGTGCTGCCGCGACTAAGCGCCTCCGAGCGCTCTACTAACGGGTTCCTGGCCGTCTTGTAGGCTCCACCCCCTTGCTTCCCCGCTCCACCCCCGGCCTACCTAAGGATACGCGCGTCCCCTGTGGTTCCCCCGACCCCCCCTCCTGCCACCCCTCGGCCACATCATTGCCAACTCGGTAAAAGGCCCGTTCCCCACCCACTCACGAATAACACAAATAACTAGTAGGTTCGCGACTCACGGCTGAGACCTCTTTTTCCGTGTCACCCTGGTAATTACTTCATTCGAGCAACGTATAGGGCATCTCTTTTCTTTTCAACGATACGACCATAGCCTGATGTCACATGGTACGAAAAAGTACGGTAAACGGCTTTTAGGTTGGTAGGAAGTGCCTCGTGGTTGCTGTGATATTTTTTTTTTGTTTTCTACGAGCATCGTCGGAATTCCCCCTTTGGTTGGCACTGGTGTGTACGCCCCTGGCCCCTCTACGTCCCTTACCCAGAGCCTGTCCGCTATGACAGATATACGTGCGGACTCGGAGCTGCTGCTATCGGTCAACGACCGGGAGGGCTCGCGAACCCGGGACGTTACGTAACGCGAAAAACGTTGTCACTGGGTGAGTGAGTTGCGCTCGCGCATGCGCGCCACGAGGCACGCAGGCAACCGACGGCCTCGAAGAAGTGCGCCAATGGGGAATTGATGCACGTACGCGCGTAGCGGTGCGGGAACCTCGAGTGAGACTGGCCCAGGGTCTGACGTCAGACACGCGACCTCGCCTACCTCAACTTCCGTGCAGCGAGCGAGAGCGAGGTACCGTTGCATCTGCTGCGCGAGGAGATGCTCGGCACTTCCGATTGGTCGCTGTGCTATCCGATACGTGTATCGGAGCCAGACGATGAATTCGTCTAGCGCAGAGTCGGCATCCGAGTGGATCTCGAGCTTGGGCCAGGTCCAGGGAGACCAGGTCAGAGACCTACCCTACCGGCCTGAGAAACCATAAGAGCTCCAAGGGATACCCTAATCAGAATCAATCCAGTGATTCAGGCCCCCCCCGAGGTCCCTGACTATGGTGTCCCAGGTACATTCGTTATTTATACGATCAATTCGAGGTGCCCAGGCGAGGGCAGCAACCCCGTTCGAAGCCAGAGAGGGGTGGCGGCGCAAGTGGAGCCGGGAGGTTGCAGTACATCGATCCCGACCAGCGTGCATTCCCCTTGTCCAGGTCAGTAGAGGGCGAGAACGCCTTTGCAGTCACGTAGAGAGACCGCGAGTCCGCGCATGCGCGACTATCCGTGTCACTGGGAACCTTCTAGACGCGTATCAACGAAAGTCAGGCATTCTATTGTTTTCTTTCCTTTCCACGAGGTTCCTGCCCGATCGGACCACGAATCCGTGGATCCAGGGTACCGTGGACCCACCTAGGTGCAGCGCTGCCAGTGACAATGCGACGCGTGCACCTAGTCCACCTAGTCCACCCTGGGATCCTCACCGTGACAGCCACAATATGAAGATCGCGCACACGGGCAAGTCGTGTGGGATACGCGATGTGGCCGCGAGAGGGCAACGACCGGAGCGCCGCGTGCGACTCGGCGTGCCTCCTGGTGGGGCTATCAGGGTAGCCCGGAGTGAGGGCTCGGAGTCTTCGCGTAGAGAGGGTAACGAGAGTAGAGTGGGGTGTATAGCCAGCCCAGTTGTCAAGAGAAGGAACGACGATAGAAGTAACAGGAGGAACGGCACCGAACGGTGTAACGGTGACGTACGTAGCTCCCTCGGCTGCGCATGCGCACAGTCGAACCACCGTGGCGCTCCGCTCCGCCTCTCCTCTCTTTCTCTCTCTCACTCTCTCTCTCGCTCTTCTCTCTCTCTCTCTCTCTCTCTCTCTCTCCCTCTCTCTCTCTCTCCACCCCCTACCTCCTTTACTCGCTCCTGCACTCTCTCGCTCGCCGAGGGCATTAACCCGCGCAGCACTACGGCCCTCAAGAATTTGCTAGTACGGGAGCTAGATACCTATCTCCATTTACGCTACGCTACACTACGCTGTGCTACCCCCGACGATGGCTGCTATCACTGATCTCGGACTACGTTTTACGTTTACCATACCTCAATGATATTTGGCTGGAACGTCCGTCCAAGCATGGGGTACCACGTTGTCGATTTCTTACGTGGACCTCGGAGGTCGAAGGTGTTCGAACTCGGGCAAGGGAAGAAGAATCGAGAGGATCTCAGTCCGGTGCCGATAACAACCATGGGAATCTCTCGGTGCTTATCTGGAAAGTTCCGTAGATACCCAGCGCCACGGAACACCTACCACAATAATAAGCCGTTGACCCGATTCTAAAGTAGATGCACCGGGGTCAGTAACCCCTCGAGTACCGAAATACCCGCGCAATCAAATGAAAATGAGATCACGACTCGTTACGACATCAAAAGTGGCGGGTGTGGTGGGTAGCGGGGGTAACGGAGCTGACGTAACTGGCCCGAGGGGTCACTGACCCCGGGGTTAACGTACCCCCCCCCCCCGG
>NW_014333664.1:2047561-2067017 GCF_000341935.2 Cephus cinctus | reverse complement strand
CCCCCCCCGGGACTTGTTATCAACCCTTACAGCGTGGACTGGAAGAATACTGGTGATTTCGCCTTACGTGCATTCACGCTCTATCTGCTGATCTCTGCTTGACGTCCGATCGTTATATTTTTCATCCCTCTCTGTACGCTTTTCTCTAAAGTCCCGGTAATCTTTGGCTAACGATTCATGGATGTGACGTAGATGATTTGCTGATGTCTTCTATATATTTTTTTTTTTTTTCGTAAATATTTTTGAAAAGCTCAATCAACCAAACTCTGTTCGTTTCCTGGGAATCTTAGCTAAATAGTACAACAGTAATGCGACCGAGCGACCTAGTCTTAAAGACACCTCAACACTCTTCCGCGTTCTCTTCCCTTTCCACGTGGGACACTTCCCTTCTCTCTCGCACTCGCACCTTCCCCTCGTTCCCGGTCCTTCTCCCTGCAGGTTCCTCTCGCCAGTAGCAGCTCCGAGCACTTCACCGCTAGCGGCTAGGTCACTCCAGACCAAGTTTTACGCCTCTTACGGTTCGCTCAGCACGTCACTGACCCACTCAACGTGAGCGCATTGGAAGAGGACCGCATTTGAAATAACTACAGGCATACCGGGCGTAGGGAATGAAACGTAGGAGCCAGAAGAGAGAACAGGGTGCCGAGTGACCGCCTGCACAGGAAGTCGAGACAAAATTTCGAGGGGCTGTATATGGACGAGGAGGCTGGGCCAGGTGGTCGACGAGGGATGATCTACTTTTTCCAATTCCGTAAGTTGGCGAACCCTCGACAAAGAGGAGTCGCTGCATTCCTCTTTACCTGGACCGGTGCGGTTCGCCATCCACTAAATTGCGGCCTGGACCTGTCGCGGCGAAGACTCACCGGGTGCCTAAGACTTTCCACTCCATTTTCTATTCCTTTCTTTTTGAAAATCGAAAGTCGACCATAGTACACGGACAAAATCATGGCACAATGGGGCTGGTACCCATGCACCGAGGTTCATCATCATCCGACCAGGTACCTAAGGGGAAGTTGAAACTGAGAGAATCAAGTGGCAATCTCCTCATGAGATCCAACTTGGATCTGGTCGATCATCGGTAATCGCTGATCTACCTCCACCTGGTCAGACAGCCAGAGACTGATGGACCTGAGTACCTAGTGGCTGGATCGCGGCTGAGGTGGTACCCCGGGCCTCCCGAGTGGAAGAGTCTCTACGTACGCTAACCCAAAGCTATTCTAGCTATAGTATATGCATCCCCGCCATGTCCTACCTAGTCGCGATTACTAGATAGCACGTCGGGTGGCGCGCACTGCCTCCCCTCCTCGATCCACGCCTCTTTAGGCCATTGCGTCGAGGAAACCGCGAGGACGTTGACTCGGCGGCCTTCGACTCTTGCAACCGCGAATACGCCGAAACGTACGACACGTAATCCCACCGATTTCCCGTTCGTGATATCATGCGAGCGCGACATCCAGATGGCGAATTCTGATTCGGTTACGAAATTACGTAACCGTGCCAAGAGACACTATCTGACCTGGACAAGAGAGAAATTGGTACTTCTCGGTATATATATACCTGACCAAGGACTTCCGCCCGCTCATCTCGACATGGACCGCAAATGGATCCTCCTCCCAAGGGATACACGCCAGGATGGGTCCCAATGGACTACCTGCTCTCCCGGACCCTTCTCACGCGCGCTTCTATTTACTGGGAAGAGGGCACAAGGGTACGTTGGGGCCCCGCAGGATAACAGGAGGAAAACCACGAGGATGGGAGGAGAGAAAGAAGAAAAAGGGAATACAAGGAAAAGAAAAAAAAGGAATTTGCCACTTTTCCCCTCTCTTTGCGCAACCGCCAATGGGGACTCATTGTCGTGAACGATTCGTGGAATTGCCGAAAATTTTCTGGAATCTAATCGAAGCCCAAAGAACATTGTCGTAGGTGAAATTTGCGCGCGTCTGTCAAGAAGGACGTCTCGCATTTCCCTCATTGTCGGGAAGCCACGTGAAACGCGACCACTGAACACACACGTACACTCGGACGGCAAGAGACGTTTCCCACAGATTCTCCTTCCGCGCGTGCAAGCTCAGCGTAAAATGAGATCCGTTTCGCCCGCGAACCTCGACAGCGAATGCGTCGACGACGAAGGAATAAAATATCGCGCGTTTGCGAAATCGCGATATAATGGAAGTATGAGTCTTTTTTTTTTCTTTTTTTTTTCTCTTTTTTTCCGTCTCCCCTCCCCGCGATCCACGTCAACTTTTTCTAACGTACAAACTGACCGGCAAGGATTCCTGACCATTACTCCCGTCTCTCCCCCCCAATTTCCGTGTACCCAAGGTTAATTCGCAACTCGCTGACACGGCGGTCAATCGCTTTTGCGCAGCCTTGAGAATTCCCGTTCGGCTTCGCCGCTCACTTCCTGGCCGCCACACCGCAGCGGAATGCCGCACGTATCACGAGACACCATCGACAGGCATATATATATATATATATATATATACATACGCATATGTAAAATCGAAACGTAAAATTTCAATTACTCAATAGGACGATTTCGAATAACAACCAAAGTCAAAATTACCGTCGACAGGTGTTTCGTGATAATTGCCAAATATTCGAAAACTAAACGAGCAAATCTCTTACCTTGCATCCCTCGCAAGAATGAACGCCATAATGAAAGCCAGACGCCTTATCGCCGCAGACGCGACAGAGAACGGTGGTGCCGTCGAATTCTGTAAAAGAAAAAGAAAGAAGAAAATAAATAAAGCTCTGTTTAGTCAAGCCGTGAGATCTCGTGCGGAGCACATGGGCGCTCGTCTCGTGACCGCGGAGAAAGAACGAAAGAGAAAGAGAGGAGAAAGGAACGGGAGAAAGAAGAACACTTTCTCCGCGGCGAGGTTACAGCATCGCTGTTACAACTTTCTGCTTTCACTCGGCTGTCACGCTACTCGATCTCATCGGGGGCTCCGATCCTCGCCGCTAAATATATATATATATATATACATAGGCACACGGAGAATTATAAGAAAATAACATTGGGGAAAAACAAAAAGTACGATAAAACCTTAAATCTCGATTTTCCCATTAGAAACTTATCCCGTCGAGTGTGGAAATACAGGAGCTCGTAATATACCTATGTTCAATTCAGGCTCCGGCCTGGCTGAAGACACCGTGGAATCCATAGTGGGCATACTAGGTATATGCGACATATGAGCAACGTGATAAGGACTGCTCATGCCGGTGACATGCGACATGGTCGAGGCATGAGAGCTGTGCGAGGAGACGCTGGACATCGGAGATTCCGGCGCCGGTGGAGGAGCAACCAAAACGTGCATGCTACTGTCCGGCGTGAGTATCATCCTCGAGCCTGTCTTAAGAGCGAGTCCGAGAGTCAATGTAAATCCTTGCGTTTGCGCCGTACACAGGTCACGACACTTCACTGTTTACGTGTCGGGGGTCCTCAAACGAGGAGGCGACATTTGCCATGCGTTCACTGTCACAGCCACTGGGGTTCACCAGATACGAGAAACGACTAGGGTCGTTGGATCAACGAGCAAACATGGATTGTAGTTACGTGTCAAGGATAGCGCGATGTACGTGAATCCACAGAGTACCGGAAGTCAAAGTGACACGACAGCCCCGAGGTGTTGACCAAAGGGGACAATCTCGTTCGATAGTCAAAAGTGCACACGCGAATGTCCGGCGAGGTAAAATCCGGATTTTCTGGCAACGCGCAGGCAATCGTCCGCGCGCCTGTTAGTCGGCTCTAAGGTTCCTCGCGTTACGAAGGGCAGGTGCGATCTGTGGCTCGGCCAAGGGTACACCGGAGTATTATAAGGATCGACCGGCTAAAGGCAGCGAGCGTAACGAGACACGAAGAGAGTGAAAGTGAGTCTTCGCTCGAGGGAGGTTCGCGTTGGTCTGACTGGAGTTTGGTGCCGTAGAGTGTTGGTTACCTGGTCTGCTCACTCTCTCTATCTCTCTCTCTCTCTCTCTCTCTCTCTCTCTCTGGTGTGCAGCCCTTACCAAAGTCCCCGGCGTAGTGGGGGTGTCTACAATGTCTACGCCCTGGCTACTAGTGTGTAGTAGAACTTCAGTCTGGAGTTCATCGTATTTTCAATGTTGGAGGTCACTGACAACCGAGCGCCGCGACTGTACGGCACAATGCCGATCCTCTCGCCGGCCAATCGGAGCGAAGCTCGACGAACCGAGCAGCGACCCTATTGGCTGTCGCCTTTCCCCCACCGCCGGCAGCCTCCTTCCTACCATCGGAGGAAGTTCATCGGCCGAAACCTTGACTGAATTACCCCACAGCGGCGGCCAAGGCCATCTGCTCTCCTTCCTCCACTCTGGATACTCCCGATGCTTCCGTCCTTCTTCTCTCTTCTCTCCTTCTTCCATCTTCTTCACTCTGCCCGCTGCTTCGCGCTTTACTAACCGAAGCCTCCCGCCCCCTCCTCCCCCCTCCTCCTCCTCCTCTCCCTCCTCCTTCATTTGCTTCTCCTTACTCCTTCGCACACGTCTCTCCCTCTCTCTCGCGCACTCATCCACCGCCCATCGACCCTCTCTCTCTCTCTCTCTCTCTCTCTCTCTCTTCGCTTTGTACTCTCTGTACATATCGACGCTCTTCTCCCTCTCGGACGCTTTTACGACTCGTCAGCAGCCTCACGCGAGGACTCGCCGGCTACGTGGATGGGCATGTACACACTCTCTGTGCGACTGCACACGCATCTCCTATGGCTGCAATCCTTTCACTTGCCAACGATCGTGTCCCATAAGAGTTTCCCTGCTATTACGTTATTTCAGGTTATTTCAGTCCGAGCAGATAAGGTCGCAGCTCCTTTACACTTTTCACGGCCTTTTGCACCGCGTTCGGCTGCCTGCGGATCCTTTGTGCTCAGCTGATTTTTCAAAGTCGTTATCAGTTCAGCGAACCCTGTTATCGGCCAGTTTTCGAAGTACCTGCATCTACGGGACGTACCCACCGTTTTGCCTACCGTCATCGGTGCTTCGGAGATATACTTTTTTTTTTTTCACTTTTTTTTTCTATCTCGCACGTGCGTGCCATTGTCGAAATATCGGCTGACGTTTCTCGGTTAGCCCAACAAAGACGCGGTCGACTTTACCGACATGCTGGACTCTCGCGAAATTGAATAACTTTGTCCTCGTGACTTGTAACGATACACGCGACGAGTGTCTATGTCTATGGACTGTGGACTGTAGAGGATAAGGAGGACCGGGGGGGTCCTTGGGGTGGGCCAGTGAACCGCGCGAAGGATCCGTGACTGACGCCTACCGAGCTCAACGGCGAATCAGCACTTCTCGAGGACACCCTGTGCGATATTACGAATAACGAATTCCGCGAGACCTCGGAGCGCAACACGTTTGCCATTCGGCCGTGCTGGCCACGTAAGCGGTTCCATAGAGTCCTTGTGTGCCGGGCAAGTAGACGGGAACAGGGGGGGGTGGGCCAGGAGGTTCCAATCGACACCGGAAATCGGTCCTTCCTCATTCCGGACATCCATGACCACCGAAGGACCAGGTCCGACCACTTGGGACACGGTTAGCGTAATACGATATTTTCTTCTGAACAAATACTTTTACGCCAAGTCGATACTTATAAACATACCTCTTCCGGTACTCTCAACCCCTTGCCATCGAGGTACCCCTTTAACGATATTTTGAAAAAGTCATAAAATTTGTGTACTTTTTTTTTTCTTCTACTCAAATTCACATTTTGTACTCTCGTAAACGGTCTGGAGCGGAAGAGACTTTCACCGGTGACCCTCCGGAGGACGACTCGACCTGACCTCTCGAGTGCGTCAATTATCGACGTAATAATTTATATTTTCATGATTTTACGAGCAGCCCGTTAACGTTCTACGGAGGACAACCTACCCCACGTATTCTTGGCTGGGTACTTGGGGGGGGCTTTACGGTCTGGAGCGAAGGGGTATATTCGTTTCTGTTGGACGGACAAGGTCTCGTGTGGAAGAAAAAAAAGAATCGACGGGTATCAATGGAAATGGTGAAACTTTCTCGTGAAATGGTATAACCAGCTATCGTATTACTGCCGGCGCGTTTATATGCAACGGATGCGACGTAACTATAGCGGCGTCGAGGCGGAGCCGTCTATTTTTAATCGCACCGTGTAAACCGACCTCTCGGACACGCACGTGCTCCTTGTCATTAACGCCGAACCTGGGACTCGTAGGCTTACCGTAGATACATCCAGGGTGCGCCAACTAACCCACGCGAATAATCGATCGAACGACAGTTTTCACATTGTTTTGTAGATCCGAGAAAAAACGACGCGACACGAGTGACAATGAAAGTGACGTAAGAATTTCATAAGATCCAGATTGTTGCCAACGGTGAGAAAAAAAATTCGAAAAAACTTTATTAACATTATTTGTATTAAAATTGTTTTTACGCTCTTACACGGAAGTCCGAACCAAAATAGATATGCACTGCGCCGTAAGATCATCACGCTCGATCGATTCGTGACTTTGAATAATTGTCAAAAAAAAAAGAAAAAAAAAAAAGAGAGGTAACCTCTTTCCGCAGCTCAGAAATCTGACAAACTCGCAAAAAGTTGGTAACGCACCAACGACCGAACGAGACGTCACCCGGGGAGGTTGGTAAAACTGCGTCGTCCGAGTGAAAAGGTAAATGAAAATTACGCGTGACGTCATAGTCCCTCCGAGTAAATACGTACTACAAGCGTCCGTCGACGATAAGGAAGTCCGATCGTACGTATGAAAAATCTTGTATTTCTGAATTGAATTTCGTGTCTTTTAAGGACATCGGCGCGGCCGAGAGTCCTTGGCACCGGTCGACCGGTCGGCGACCCGGGAGGCTCTGTGCTCGGTTGGCAGCTTCCTGGTGCCAATTGCCGACTAGGTAACCGGAGTGTCAACCTCTGGCACAAACGGCCCGAGCATTATTATTATTGTCCGTGCGCTCGCGCGCAATTCTTATGGCGTGCCACTGACTACAACAATATACTTCCGCAGTGGGCGCTATATGTCTAGCTATGGGCATAACGGTGCGTACGGCACATCACGCACGTGCGTGTGTGATGTCACTGAACTTGCAACCAGGGAGGAGAAACACGACGAACGTGCTTGAGAAGTCTCTTGTGTCTTACACCGAAACCGCGAAATCGTTTTCCTCCGTAAAAAAAAAAAAGATCGATATCCTCTGGTATCGTTGAAACGCATTTTTTTTTCTTTCCCCGTGCACACACGAGACACGAGGAGACCCAGCCCGGAGTTTAACCAGACTTGTAATCGTTAAGGGGCTCGCGGAGGTCATAACGAAATCGTGCGAATTGGACGGACAAACTTAACTGTAAGAGACTGAATTAGGCGCGTTAATTGGCAGAGGTTCTATTCAATCTTCATACGGCAGATCCGCTGTTTCCGCTCTATGAGATATATCGGAAAATTTTTATAAACATACGTAATACGTATATTCGATAGATTTTTTGAAAAAAATTTTTCATTTCCATTTACGAAACTCGACGACTCGACCGATGCCAAGCTGACACAGATTCGCCTTATGCTTATTGATGCAACCGAACGCAACGAGATATGATCGAGGACACGAGCCGCATAGAAGAATGACAAAGCACAGTGCAGCGGACACCCAGTGCTGCATGCCTGATGCAACCAAACGTTACAGGATGCACCCGGCTGCAGGGTGCTACAGTCAAGTCCGAATCCCGGATAAAATATACTCGTGATAGAAAAGTGAGCCTGAGCCTAAAATTTTTTTGGCATTTCAGTAAAAAAAAAAAATTATTTTCCACCCTACAATTTTTGTCTGTATTTTTTCAAATCGTACCACCTTACGATCTTAACCCTGTACATGACAGCTGATCGGTACACGGGCAAGTATACAGTACTCGATCGGTAAAAAAAATCGAAAACCAGTCCAACGCGTGCGTGTAATTTGCGTGTAATTTGCGTGTAATTTGCGTGTAATTTGCGTAAGGTATAGAATCGCGTGCGGCGTCGAGATCGAGAAGAAAGAAAAATGGAAAAAGTAATTTCTCTTGGCGCCTCTCCTCTCGCTAGGTCGTCGCGCTCGTTCGACTTGCCTGTTGCCATAGTACGACGGGAAACGGGCTTCGCAAGGAGGTCAGTCGCCTCGTGAAGATCGGCCAAAGACTCGCTAGATGACGTGTACAGTGATACCGGCCGGATTGCACACCGATGCTCCAAATTGTATATAGGTATATTCGTTGGGCTGCGAGCGTGTGGATAGAGTCGAGAGTACAGTTGCATTACCTCGTGGAGAGGATGCGCGTGTGTCGCTACTGTGAGAACTGCCTTTGACTTGCTCCGGGGACGTAGGAGACGGGTGGGCAGGAGGCAGGAGAGGCGAACGCCGTGCGGGTTACATGCCGCTGAGAGGAGCGAGATATAGAAAATAACGTGTGTGCCAGTAGCCGCGGCCTCGAGATGCCCTGCTCTCCATTGCCACTTTGCCGGGAACTGATTTACCTTGCAGGGACTGTACACAGATATACAGGTATACGCGATAGGAATCTTATTGGTAGAGTATACTGTCGAATAAAAATCCAAATTTTTATTCGAGACTAAATTCGGCTAAAATGATAAGTTTTGCATACCAAATATGAATGGAGGATATATATTTTTGAAAGTCTGAAAATAGCCTGACGTCACGCTCGTTACTCAGGTGTATTGGCAAACACAGCGTTTGTCCGGAGATTACTTTGGATCTCTCATGGATAATCCACAACAAGCGACAGGAGACTTGTCAAAGGGTATTACAGTTACTATGCTAAATTATCCCGATAATCCGTTTACCTAAGACAACATTGACTTTCTTAGGTGGCAAACCCCAAAGTGTCTTCGGGACTTTCATCCCCGAGGCTGTTAAGCCTTTGTTTTGATGTCCCAGTAAGGAGGACTTTGTACGGAGTATTGGCAGATGCACCCTGCTGACCTGGTACCCTGGGCGGAGTTCACGCTGTCCGATTGCCCGGGGTTCGGGATACAAGGGAAAAGGGTTAAGGACTGGCGAGGGAACAGGGCGAATATTCAGCGTGCTACCCGTGGGTTGACGATGTGAAAATTGAAGACGGCGGAAATTGTCGGTTCGTATAAATCCATGAGCGGTCTTGGTCAGGCACAAAGATCGGTGCGGTTTTGAGAAAGGTGCCTACCTAACCTCTAACCTCTTACAACGAGGAACCCTTGAACCCCTGTACGTGTAACCAGGACCGAAAGATCATTTGCACAGCGGTGAGAAACCTTAGTGAGAATTAACTAATTTTTCAGCACCCTTAACCACCCCTTGGGGTACTTCAATGTTAATAGGATTGGTTATGGGTTCGATGACGTATTTCTTGACAGGGTCAATTTTACTTGTTTACTTGCTTGTGGGGGGAAAATTTGAAACTAAAAAAAAAAATTTCGTAAATTTTACCAAAACCTCGAGAAAACGTTTTTGGGAATTGGGATAAAATAAAATGAATTTTTTTCAAGCGTTATTCAAAATCAGTGTGCATTACGCGGGGGTGGTGGGGGGTTCCACGAATGTTACGGGACCACATTGCGACGTGGGAGTGCAACAACTGCATCGTCCTCCCGAAGTACATTCTCGTGCAGGCAAAGTGCGATCTGGGAGTGCGCCGACCCCTGTGTACAAAACGGTCACTGACCTCGCCACGTTTCAAAGCCGCGACTGGCCTGCAACCATTGTGACGTTTGATGCAGAGCGCGTACCGTTTGCGAAACGATTTGCGAATCGCGCCTTGAATTGACAATGGGGTAGTGTACGGTCGAGTGGGACTTGTACGTCACTACGATCATTCACGTAAAGTTACTATATGAAGAAAATGATATACATTTCAAAGGCGTGTATCGGTAAGATTTTTTTTATACCTGTCAAAACTGCATGTGTGGATATATCGTTCGGCTGGGATTTAGGATAGATAATTTGGTAGGAATTTGAAAAAAAAATTATAAATTGCAAAAATCTGACGTCGTCGGTACAGTCACTCTATTTATCGTGGTACCTTTTATAAGGGTCATTGATGTTATTACTATATTTGGATGACGGTATGGATCTGGATACCCTACTGCGAGTTGCGTGAATTTCACGAACGGAAGGACACTAACCCAGTGCCCCGACTACGCGAAACTTCTTCACGGCACTTTCTTCGTCGATAGCGACGCGAACGGTCGAGACCGTTTTGGGTAACCCGAGTCTGATAAAAGAGACAAAGGTCAGGCTTGCCAGCGAATAAAAAAAAAAGATGTCCGATTAAAATCCGACAAATGGATGAGAAATAGTGAAAAATCGAAAAATGGTCAAAAAACGTAATTAGAAAAAATAGGAATGTGCAAAAAGAAAAAGAAAATTGAAAAAAAAAAGAATATTCCACCGTAGTGACGTAGTAAAAAAAAAAAAGAAAAATAATAAAGAGTAATAGAACTCCACGAGCCCTACCGTTAGCCAACACACGCGAGGAACGTTCGAGAATTTTCGTGAACACAGGACGAGGCTGGCGAAGGTGTAAAAGTGTGGGTAAGAGAAGAGAAGGTGCAGGGAAAGGAAAGGGAAGAAGAAGTTAAGGTAAGGTAAGGTAAAAGAGTGAAGTGGGGAACGCATCCTCGGGGCCGTCCTAACGGTAGGGCGGGTCACTGGACGCGGCTACGCGATGCAACTACCTTGCAAGAGTCCGCTGGGACTTCCACCGTGGTGCGCTTCGGTGCAATGCCCTACCTAAGTACCTACAACGTTCCTAGCTGCCCTTATGCAAAGTTTACAAAAAAAAACAGAGTCGTACGCGGCAGCCCAAGAAACGGCACAGCCGTGGATCGGCGAAGGCGACACGAGGTACAGCCAGTGGCAGGATCAACAAAGCGCGATAGACACTGGCACGCGTGACCTCAAGGGAATCGAATATTCCCAAAGCCAAAGATCCGCCTCCGCGTAAAGTACGAATTCCTTTATGGGAGCAGGCGCGCGCGCTTGATCCACCGGTAGGGTGCATGCGCCAGGATGATGCGCCAGGATGGTGCCCCGGGTGGGTTCGTTGATCCTGTCTCGCGTCTCGTTCGGCACGAGACACCTTACAGTCTTTACGTTTCCGCGGACGATGACCCGAGGCCTGTCAAGCCTTACGCGCAATACGTTAAGCGGCGGACTTGAAAAGAATTCATTTAAAAACTGGAATTTCGCTACGTAACCGGCTTCGCGTGGTACCTATGCGCCTGCGCGCGGCTTAACGGGAGTCAGGAAAGACAGTCACGACTCTCCCAGTGACACGGAGCTAAGTTAACGTTTCCGGTGAATGAATTTCAGTATCCAAGAGCGTTCCATTTTCACGAGGATTCCCTGGCACGTCGATAATCCTTATCGGCGAGGGATCGATCGACGTAACATCGATCGCCTGGTTGAGACTCGGCTGCGTGACGTCTTCGATCTAATCGAGCCGCGCATGCGCAGACGCGCTTCCGAGCAAATATCTCGGCACTCGAACCCGACGAGATCCCCTCTGTAATTTCCTTGTTTAGCTCGATAGGCAAAACGAGTGCCATAAGGACACACGGAGGTGCTTGCTCTCGGTATGACGCACACGGGGGACGGCCTGCGTCGCCGCGGTCACGCAGAGACATTTCCAAAGACTAACTGTACCCTAACGGCAAGGCTCGCGATATCGCCACGTACGTTATTCGTAGGAATAAGAGCTTCCAGGTAAAACGGCTCACCCACTCGAATTTACTATTTACTCGCGGATCACTCCGTGGGACAATCCTTCGGGTACGGGAGTAACGACCCGGGATTAAGGATCGGCCAGCATCCATTCCAAGTGTCATTACGAGGGTCGTTACGGACGCCATTAAAGTGCGATCCAACGAGTTGCCATGGCAACGTCTTTATTGACAGGGATACATAAATAGACCAGGAGTCTCGGAAAGACAGCGGAAACACGAGGACGTTATTGAGAATACGAAAAACAAAGGGGCTATATCGCTACCGGAAGTCAATTATTGATTTTAAAGGATAGAAAGGCATATAGCGAGAATTGGGCATATAACCGGAAGCCCGGAAAGCGTCTGTCTAACTGTACTTTTACGTTTATACGCTCAGGTACGCGATCTTTGTATATATATGTATACGTTACATGGCACTAGGTATAATAGGTGGGATATAGCTGCGTAAGACCATGAATGACATAACATCGCTAGCAGGACGCCGGTGTTGCGGGCGTCGACCCTGGGACGGTGCAACACTCCATCGAGTCCGTATATATATATATATATATACACACGGCTTTCTTACGCTCAAGTCATATTGCCTACATTCACGTACTTCCAGGTATAGCTATGTATATAGTCCCATGTACTAAAGATACAAGGAGCATTTTTGCGTACGTCAACCGATGACTAAACGCGAGCGTGTTTACGAGAGTGACGCGTGTTCGCGCAGAGTGCGTAGACCCTTTGCGATTACTTTTCTGACCCACATCAAGCGAAAGTTCATTGCCTCCGGTGTATCGTAATCGTTCGTAGGGCCAATAGCTCACGTAAGACAAATTCACGTATAGAATCGTCCCTCGTAAATGTCCTCCTTTGAGAACGCGGCGTATCACCGATAAGAGGATAAAGTCGAATATGGGTGATACGGTCGCCACGTGAAAATTCGACCTCGCGAGAGGATCCTGCAGGGGTGAAGGTGGGGATGAGAGAAAAATTTGTGGAAATAATGGATTCGTGACGTCATCGCGTAAACGATGTGAAAATATTTCATTCGATTCTAAGATAAGACGATAAGGGCTTAAGGGGAGAATCGACGATACCAAAAACAATGACCCTAATCGTTCTGTGTACGGACGACCGTCGCCGTAGCTCCTGGCCGGTTTCTATGTAGCCCCTGGTAAAATAGGCTAATCGCACACTCTGCCGTACCTCGAGCGACTTTATCGTTACGGTGTGAACGACCTGTATCACCCGCAACTTGCCCGATCTAGACGGCTGATTTTACTCGTAGGACTATACCTATATATATCGCGTGTATAGTTTCGGTATCTTTGTCAAGTTAAACGTCAAAGGGCAAAGATGTAGGAAAGACGCGCGTATGCAAGAAATATCACTTTCGTCCGTGTCGGATCGGGTTTTTATTATTAAAAATGTGAAATTAAAAAAAAAAGTGCATGAAATCGGTCTTAAACTCGCATCTCGATCGACTGATCGAATGATCTATTTCTGATCGAGGCTCATCTAGATCCAGCGAAGGAGGAGCAGCGATTGGCTGGTTTCTCGCGAGCGAGATTAGCCAACCTGGAAGAGGGCGATGCCAGTGAACTCGGTTGGCCGGTCACTAACCAGGTAACCCACACTAGCAGCGCCGACGTCAACGTGCTATGCAGCAACGGTTACGCTACTGGTTGTTTTCTTTTTTCTCTCTCTCTCTCTCTCTCTCTCTCTCTCTCTCTACTCCTCGCTTCTGCCAGCCTGTTTAAAGACCTACGTCTTCCCCCACGCGCCGAGCGTAAGGATAATCCAGTCGGCAGGCCGGTGCACGACTGACTTTTCTTCTGGGCTCCGATAATTTCCTCAGCAACGTAAATCGCTCGGTTGAACCTCGTGACGTTATTACGTATACGTAAGAGTCGATTCGGCTATTCTCGGCGGTCTCACCGCCTACGGGACATTGGGCGCTCGTTCCTTCTGCGTAACGGGCGTAACCTGGTTATTGCCCGTGAGTCTCGTCCGTGTCAAAACAAAGCCTCGATCCAGCCAGGGGCAACGGCCTGGACGTGGCTTTGGTAAATAAATCGTTTACGAACGTTCCGGACGCGGGAACCGCTATTCGCGTCCAGGTACCGTGCAAAGGTGGCTCTGCCGACGTCTTCCCCGTCGTTCTTCCGAACTGGGGGTCCGGAAGGATTTTTTTTCAAAATTTTAATAAAGACGCTTCGATCTTAAGGATACCGAACCTATACGTCGTTACGTCATCGTTTTTATTTCAAGGTCAAAATTAACCACTCGATATCGATACGGGCCTTCTTTCTTTTTCTTTTTTTTAATGCGAGGTCACTGACCTCGACCATTAAAATTAATATAAATTCCTTCGACAATTTAAAGGCCAATCAATTCCTACCACAGACCACCAGACTCGGGTACCGAAAGTAACGAAGATTCGCAGTGGCTGCCCTCCCCGTCTACGTTTCCTCTTGGGCTTGTATGGGAGAGCGCGCGAGAGGCCCCGAATGGCTCCCGAGGCCTGCAGTTTGTTGCCCGGTGACCGAGTTCATCGCTCCCCGGCTCCGATCCCACGAAATCGAGAATCTTCGGGCGACCGAGATCCGCGATACTCGTACACGAGGAAGAGGAAGAAGGACGGGAAGTGTGACGGCCGCGGAAAACGAGGGAGGAGAAACGAGGACGGAGAAGGAGGCTTCAAAAAAGACTCGCTTTTTCATCGAAAGCCGCGCGCGGCGCTTACACCGTCAGCTGCGTAATCACGTGTAACGCGATATACCTTCGCGTACGTACCTCTAGGTGCATTTACGGATGGACGTGCCTATGAAACAAAAAAATTCATTACAGATCTATCAAACGACAGTGCCGTTATATATCTGTTCCCAATTAACATACTGATCGGACGGACAAATATACATACTAATTGAATTAGCCGTAAACGACAAAACTCTTGGAAATCTTTACCGAGCTGAGGTCGTGAACTTTTTTTTTTCGTTTTCTTTTTTTTTTTTTTTTCTTATTCTTTTAAAGCCATGTACCTTCGGTCCTCTTCTGTTTTTTTTTTTTTTTTCTTTTTTTTTTTTTTTTTTTTTCTTATTCTTTTAAAGCCATGTACCTTCGGTCCTCTTCTGTTTTTTGTACAACTCTTTTTTTTTTTTTCATGTCCTTGAATCAGCGTTCGTTCGACGTAGATTAATCATCTTGCAGGAATTGACCTCGTGACGGGCAGTGACCGTAGAATAAAACTGCCAAGGGTACAGTCTAGTATATATATATATGTATACGTACATACGTAGTATACATTATCGTTCAGTAAGAAAAAAGGAATTTTTTCATTATATTTAACCACCATGGTGGATTCTTGGAGAAAATAAAAAAAATCAATATACATATATATAAGCATTGAATATCAAGAGACTAGCACGTAGATGTTTTCGCAACAAAAGAGTCCTCGCTACTATATAGTCCAGATACGGAGAATAATTCTCAACTGGTAGATACGTAAATAGCTAACCGGTATGTATATATATATATATATACAACTATATACACAGATCTTCCGTATACCGCTACAGTAATTTGCATCTAATCGTAAAGTCACTCTCCGTAAAGGACTTGTGTGATCCCATGAGTATTGAATTTAAAAAAATGTCGATCAGGTTATAGTAAAAAGGGTAGGTACCTATGACTTCGGGGCGTCGGAGAAATATATACGTATTAACCCGGATCAACAGCATGGGTACAGTAGGCGCGAAGTGCCGAAAAAATATCCTTTGGGATTCCCACCGTATGTAATACTGGGCGAGGTCAGTGTACGACGTGAAGTTGTTGGGGAATGAATATCCAGCTAATTCTTTGTAAGAGACGATTAGCAGCGAGGAGTAGGGAGACCCTGACGAGGGTTAACGTTGTTCCCGAACGGCGACGTACAGGAGCCGAGTACGGGCCGCGTGTGGAAAGTCCACGGAAATCAGCGAACGTGGGAGAAAGAAAAAAAAGAAATGGTAAAGGAGAAGAAATGGCAAAGGAGTCCAACGCAGTTGGTACAGATACGTAATATCTCGGTATGGGTGGGTATTGAGCAAGAAAGGAAGGATCCTCGGGGCCCCCGTAATATTCTGGATTTAATCGAAGCTTACGCAAGCGGCTCTTGGCTTTGGCCTGACGGCGAGGCAGCGTAAAACGCGAGCGCAGCAAGGGGCCGGGCCCGGTTACAACCTCAGGACAATGCTCGGGTCCGGAGACTCCTTCGGTCAGTGGCCGTGCGCCTTGGACGGTTAGGTATCAAGTATTCACCACGCGAACTCCTCTTTGATCGGTCATCGGCACGATCCTTGCGGACAGTTCGTGTCCGATAGGTCTCGCTAGGATCGGTATTGTCTCTGAGGAAAATACTACACGGGTCTATGGGGACCCTTGGTACCTGGGATACTGGTATGCGGTGTATGAATTTTTGAACTTTTCTTTTTCTCTGGGACTGTATGGATTTGTCGAATACACTGAGAGAGAGAGAGAGAGAGAGAGAGTAAAATATAAGTTTCGATAACGACGATCGATCGGAAATCGATTACGAGCGGACGAGGCTGAGGTTAATGAAAAACGGAAGCGTCGGTACGAGTGGATTTTACGAAAAGCTGATCATCAGCCCGGGACCGCGAAAACTGTTCGTTCGAGCGTGAACGATTTCTAGGAAAGTTTCGACACTGTTTCGGGAAGAAAGTGAAGTTTCTAGAGCAAAAATTCGCTAGGTGATAGGGTACGGCCCATTGGGATTTCATGGTGAGTGCGAGTCGTTGAGATTTTTGTGAATTTTCAAGATTTATAAAAAAAAAAAAAAAACTGATATCAAGTCTCAATTTTTGGTTCTGGGTTATTTCAATGACAATTTACGACAAATAAATATTGCGTTAGCGACGTCTTTGAGTAACCTATATAGATACGTCACGAATGATCCGTCAGCTTGAAAATAGTTAAGTTCTAGACCTGTTTGCGCGTCTCGATGATCCGTGCATGTTTAACGTGTGACTCGCGGACGCTCCAGATTCGCCGCTCCAAATCCATAAGGACGGAATGATCGAGAGCACGCTCTGCCGATGAAGAGTGCTTATTCGCGTGCCGAGTGCGAAGCCCGGGAGAGGCCGGGAAGAGGGGGGGAGGAGAGGGGTGGAGGCGGCGAGGGAGGAGATAAGCAGGACTGGAGGGGAAGGCCAGTGAACGCAACTGGACGCCGGTCAGTCACCTCCAACCATATTGCTCCACATCCACGGAGGATAAAAGAGGATCGCGGGGAGCGCGGAAGGTGGAATTGCACGGCAGGGATGCGCTGGCTTACGTAATTCCACAAAATTTCACTGCCGCCCGTCCGGGATGCGCATGCGTGAGAATTTCAAAATTTTTACTATCCAACCCCAGGTATCCGTCTTTGGGGCGTTCAAAAAAAATATTGCTAAACATTCAGTTGGTAACATTAAAAACAACAATTGGATATAAGAAACTGTAGCCACGTGGGCATTGAGTCGTAATAGAAAAGAAAAAGAAAAAATAATAATGAAAACTCGCTCCAGCGGTTCCAAGTGAAAGAAGAGAGTGCACATGGTAGCGAACAATACACAATGACGCGGGGAGAAAGTAACAAGGCCTTATCTCCACGGTTAATTGCATTACGAAATGCGCATCGAGGAAAATACTTTCCCAAGGCGACGACGGTGCTGCCCTCGCGGTGCGATAAAGCGCGGACGCATTGCGCAACGTGGAAAGTAGGCGAACCACGAATTTGGTTATTCGGTCAGCGGCGCGAGGAGCCACCAGGCCGCGTCGCGAGACCTCGGCCAGTCGTCGCTCCCGGTTCGCCGCTCGCGGCTAACCGATCCCGCTCGCTCGGAGGCGCCGCACACCGGCGGGATCGAACGTTCGCGAAGCTGCGGACATTCCGCGCCGAAATAGCTGCGGACATTCGGAGTCAAACACGTGTCCCACGTCACGCCGTAGCCGTATAGCCGCGTCCCCGCGTCCTGCACGTAGTCCGGCAATCCGCTTCCATAGAGTTCAGTGAACTCTTAACCTCGCTATCGATGCTAATAGCGACTTCGCCGACGCTTCGTCAGGACGCGTCGCGAGCATGTGTATCAGCCTTTACCTCAATGAATACATCGAGTTCGAGTAACGCTCTCAGAGAGTAAATCTACGAAATGCTGAGACGGGAGGAAAATAAAAATAAATACGTATAGCTATACACGGTGGGAAAACAATATACGTACAATGCGACGATACGGTAAACATATAGGTGAATCCCCACTTTTTTTCAACGCAGATAAAACGGATTTTTAAAAAAGAAAAGACACCTGACCGTATCCCGAATCCGTCCACGATCCACCCAACTATTGATCCCAGCTATTCGTATACCCGTCGAAAGTCAATTTCAAACGAACGGTTTTCATTGTGACGACGTCCGTCTGATTTTGAACGCCTCTCTCAAAGAGATCAATAAGGCCCAGTCCGTTAGCGGATTCTTGGGATAAGAACAGTCCCGGCTGCCGTAGACAGGCTGTATATAGGTCTGGGTGATAAAATTGACACCTTATATACGAGCCGTCCCATAAATCGAGCCTGGAACATCCTTCCTGGACACGTGTAACCGAGACGTCGACGAAGGCAAGAGAATAACGAATGAAAATCAAAGCCCTGGGTCGGCACGAAGGTTTCCCCGTAGCCGCTACGCGAGATCGTGACCTATGCGGAAGGAACGGGAAACTTGTGTCCGACGATCCGTGGAATGAGAGAACGTCCCGAGAAGCAGGCTACCGCGTTCCCACAGCTTAGGATCGACGTGCTCTCTTTTTTTTCCCTCTTCCTTTGTCCTAGTCGCGGCCATCTCTCGTTCCCACCCGCACGGATCAGCGCGGAGGCAGTGCCTGGACCCAGGACGGAAAGTTCACGTCTATTTCCATGACCCAATAAAAGTTTCCCGATGACTCTCGGCTCCCGAATCGTGGCCACCCAGTGTGTGTCAGTGTACCATGGGAGCAGGCAGTCACTCGATAACGTATTCCTGGCCGCCGATATGGGACCAGAAGGCGGAGCACGAGTGTTTCGTAGCGCGAGATTGCACTGTGTTAGTGGAGCACGGACCAGCCGAGTTCGAATTCTTCGTTAGAATTCGCAGTCGGATAGGTTAGGTCGGTGTATAGCCACAGTGCTAACGTAACGGCTGCTAATGGGACAGGAAGGAGCCTACGTATATCATAGACGTATAAAGCAGTCGGATACAAGAAAGCAGCCTTGCACGTATATATATGTATATGCACGTAAATAATTGAATTTTTCTAAATCGAAGGATCGTCAAACAGCCGTTGACGTCACGTTCGGCCCCCGTTGCGCTCCTTCCGTCTCCTCATGGTATCCCCGTGCGTTCGTATCAGCCGACCTCTGCCAGCTAATTACGGCCTGTTGCGCAAACGAGATCACCGTGTAGATACATTGACTGGGAAAGATCGACGTCGCGACGCCTACACTCGTACAATTTTTCGTTCCGTATTCTTTTCTTTTCCATACTACGCCTGACCCGCATTCTCGAGGGCCGATGCCTTCGCAATGCATTATGGATTCATTGTCAGTCTCTATATATATATATATATCTATACACAGTATACCCAACGCCCACGCTGTTAGGTAATACCGAAGCTTTGAATGTCATAAGGGAAAAAAAAAAAAAAAAAAAAAAAAAA
>NW_014333664.1:2009644-2047455 GCF_000341935.2 Cephus cinctus | reverse complement strand
GAAAAAAAAAAAAAAAAAAAAAAAAACACGAGTCAATCGACACCCAATAACAAATAATGGTTTTGATATGGAGATGAAAAAGAAAAAAAAAACTATAAAATTTTCAATCTTCCGTATACCTCTAACCCATCTTCTACTCATCCGTCATCTCTCTGACGCGTCCGTCTGCGCAAAAGACACGAAACGCGATGGCGTCTCAGCAATTGTTAATCTTTCGCGATGTGGTTTGGCCTTGTTCGGTCAGTGGCTCGGTGTAACGTACAGATAAAGTCCGCGGCGTGCGTGCAGAGTCTATATACGACGGCGCCATTCTACAAGTTGGGTCGAGGGCCTTGACTGTTCTCCTTTGTGTCCGCGATAGCTCGTGTACCGCGACTATACCTACTACGCTTCTGAGAGCAGTAGGGAACCGGCCAAGGTCCCCGGCAAAGATGTGCCAGACACACCAGCGCACCGGAGTTAGCAGTCAGGTACTATGTGGGTATGCAGGAAGCGAGCGAATTGAAAAATAGCCCATAGACGATCGGACCAGTAAGCTCGCACGTACTATGTATATTGCATATATGCGTGTATATAGATATATCGCTACGGCGATACCTGGAAATTCAGTTTCTCGGGATCCATCATCTCCGAGTTCTCATGATTTGCCGAATTGAAGTGACGAATATGAAGGAAGAAAAAAAATTGGAAGAAAAAAAAATGTCCTCGTCTTACGAAGGTGTCACTGACTCCCGTACGTAGGTGATCGACCTCCGTCGTTTCCCCTCCTGCCACCCCCCACCTTTCCCCTCTCCGCCTACTGCTGAATTCCCTACCCAGCAGCAACAGTACACTTCCCCTCACCTTCCGAATCACCACAACAAGTACTCCACCACCACTAACTGACGTTCGAGTAATTCTTCCCCCACCACCACCCTACGGTTTCTCCTTCTCTGTCTTGTCCGCAAACGTGAGTCAGTGACGTAACGCCGGTTATTCAACCTGGTTGGATAGTGACGAAATGCCAAGGCCCATACTCGACTCCGCGAAAGTTCCACGCAACCGTTTATGCCCGTAACACACGACGAACCGTAGAGGAGTCAGCGTTAGATACCGACTGGGATTTATTACGTCACTCGGCGATCTACCCATTTAACGTCAGATAGTAAATGGACCGCTTTGTCAAATTTTGCCAATCTCGCTATAGCCGATACAGTCCGTTCAAAAAGTTCACCTCCCCACGTGGCCTCGACTCGTGACAACAGGAAGCTTATCCACGATCGGCAATACCTGAAATCCAATTGTGTCCCGAGTGCAGAGTAAAAATCGACACACGTCAAGCCGCGTGTTTGTGCGAGCGACGAATCTAGTGCGAACGCCGGGATTTATAAATAGAAGGGACATGCGCGACGGTGGGAGGAGCCTCGTGTATTAGGATACCAAGACGTTAGAGGACGGAGTGCGCGGGCTCGGAGCGGCAACCGAAAGTGCTTATTGTTTACTGTCGACAGTGGCGTTACGTCACCTAATAATATTCCCTTATTGCCCGAGGCGCAGGTAAATTTACCAATCAACCGACCGAGCGATCCATTCGAAAACAAAGTCAATTATTATCGTTCGGACAATGCATCGTCCAAGGACTCCCATTATGCTACCTATCTCATTATCATATATATAACTATATATGCACGTAGCTATATACATTCGCTGCTAAGCATAAAGGTCGTTGCCCGTAAATCTACCAGAAAAATTGACCGCCGAGCAGGTAAGTACGTCGCAAAAATAACATCCACACTCTACGAGAGTTCCGCGAGGATCGTGAATCCGCTTAAGTCCGACCGAAAATATCGTATAATCGAGTAGATGCGACTGCGATAGCACAGCCAACCAGGGACTCAGGGAGTCCAAGGATCCTGTCGCGCGTAGCTCAAGCTCCAGCCGCCAGCACGATTCCGTTATACGAAGATCCTTGGACTCTCGAGGAGCACGTGAGGGATACGAAGCGAACTGTAATGATACACGGGCGCAATGAACGCAGGGACAGGGGGTAAGTCCAGGGGGTTCGAGGGGGGGTAAGGGCGGACAACACGAGGATAAACCGATGACCGGGGAGAAGAGGTAGGTAGAGAAGGAGAGCGGCTCTTATGCCACATATGGGAGCAGAGTATATACAGGTACACACATGAGCAGTCACATACGTACGTTCAGGTATCCAGGCTACAGGTATTAAACTGGGTACGTAGCGGTGAGTGACCTATGGCTTCCCCTCATAGCTACCCGCGAATATTCCGTGTCAATGTACTTAGCATATGTGGAAGGCCACGTATGTGCCAAACCTGAACCGTGAACTTTACGTACGCGACAGCGTAATGTGCAACGATAACTCCCGCTCGGGTCAAGAGTCGTGGAATTTTGAGAAAAAAAAAAAAGAAAAAAAAAAGATTTTCATCCACTCAACCACTGACATCTAATTCCAGTATGAGACTGTTGAACCGTGTTATGAAATGTGGAATGTGTTTTATGTATACATTTATCTTACGACTCTGGAAACGCTCGCTCTTCGCCCGAAGATCGACGCCAATTTCCGATTTCATAATAAAGCATCCTCGCGATTTATTCTTATACCGACGAGATGGGAATAAAGTTTTTTTTTTTTTTTTTTTTTTTTTTTTTTTTTTTTTTTTCTTTCACAAGTACGTGTCGTAATGTCATTAGCTGGAGAACAATGGAATCATCACGGGTACCAACATCTAGCTCAGCGCGCAGCCGCTAGAATAAAAGACTAGATTGACTTGAGTCACGGGTTACGAAATTCCGCAAACTGTCTCGGGCGGTATGCGTGAGAGAGAATAAGAAGAAAAATATATATATATATATATATATAAAGAAGGTTCTCGTAGGAAGGACGGAGGAAGTGGATTGAAGGAGAATGCGTGAAATGGGTCGGGGTCAATGACCACGGGTTCTCGAATGAAATTTTTATTAGGGACAAGACGGACGCACTGTTGCCTTTGGATATTACGCAAGTGCCGTTTCACAGAGACGGATTAGGGCCTGTCACTCGAAATTACGAGAGCTCGTTGCTCCGAGCCCTCGACGTTAATAATTATGACCAATTGAAATTCTTAATAAAATTTAACAAATTTTCGGGATATGACGTTTACGTTCAACGTTTTCAAGTCTTGAGACAAATTCGACTATGACCGTCTACCCTATATATATATGCATCCAGCACCCACGCCCCCTCGCAAGAATCCTTCGAATAAAAAAAAAGCCGAGTACCTCATAGAGCCAGCCAGCCGATCTAACAATCTCTTGTGCAAATGGCACCGGCAGCAACGTTCGAAAATAATCTTGGCTCTTTCGCAAGGCGTCTCGGTCCAGCGCAGAAAGCAAGGCCACCAGGTCGTAGGCACGACCTGGTTGCGTCTACTAGCTTGTACCAACCTAAGAGGAGAAGGACTCGGATCGCGATCGAGTCTTCGTTCACCGTGGGCGACGAGTGCGTGAAGCTTCCAAGGACTGGTTGCTTCTGACGCCGGGTCGTTTGAACGTGCAAAGGCAAACGTGACTAACGACAGTAGGTCTGAGGACGATTGAGCCAGAGCCAGTAAGCGTTTTCGATTGCGTGACGGGAGAAACCAAAAATTTCGTAACCATACGCGAACAACGAAAATTTTCTTATCAAAAACGCTAGACAGGGTAATAATCATAAAAAAAAGGAAAAAAAAAAAAATCCAAAATCAACAATTTCCCTCCCTCGGTCACATTGCCCAATTTTATCTATACCTGCCCCGCGCCTGCGTACAACGCCCCTGTACGTTTGGTATAGGACTTCGACTGACGTGTTATTACACATAAACAAAAAGCCAACGCGTAACGCAGAAAGACTCGTAACGAAATGCTCGATAGTGTTACGGGGTCCATCTAGGAAAAAAAAAATCCGTGAAAGTAAGAGCCCAGTACGTCGGCCTTGATACGTACGGGGTTAGCGGCCGATATTCAGGACGGCCAAACCCCGTTTTGCTCGTTGCTCAATATCAGCCATTTGGACACGTAGAGCTTCGTAACAGCGATGCCGAGTCTTACGAAATTCCAACACGGGTCTTTGTACCAGACTACCCTGGTGCATAGAAAAAAAAAAGGGCCTAAAAGTCAGTCCCAATTACCAGCATACCAAAGTTCGATGCGAGAAAAATGGAGATACGGAAAACCATATTAAAAAAAAAAAAAGGGCCACAAAAATAAAGGGCCGTTCAAATACGAGAGATAAGAAGAAATGGTCGGGTGGGTATCTCCCGGGGTCAGTGCTGCTTTCTCCGACGGCCACGATCGAGAGTAAAAGCCGTCGTGGAGAGTAGTTGAGAGAAAGGGTGAGAGACAGTTGGGAGGAAAGGGGGGGGCTATACCGCTTGTCAACAGTGGGAACGGACTATGGAGAAGAAGCGAGAGAAAGGTGAAAGCACTCTCACCTCGTCCGAGGCGAACGGAAGATCTCGGGTTTTTTTTTTTTTTTTTTAATCGTGTATCGAGAAACGCGGTCGATTATCGAGCGGCCAGTTTTACGAGTTACGCTCGACGAAGGTATTTATAGTCCTACTGCTGGTATCGCCGTTCAGGATTCGGATAATGATTCACCGAAGATTCCTCGGACGGGCCGAGTTTGACTGATAGCGAGTTGACGGCGTCTATCGATCGGTGGCCATTTTGCTTTTGTTACGACTGGAAGAGCATAGGCGGCTAGCCAGACCCGAATAGCGGGCATAGACCTCGTCGCTCCGTTCGAACTTCGTGGCCCTGAGCCTTTATGAGCCATTGCGACATTCGCTCTCACCGAGTCGCCACAGACACGGGACGTTCGTGTGTCGGCCGCGCGTAGCTCTGCGCGCTGGATTATCCATTATTAAACGACTTTTACGGGAGCATGGTCAGAGGCGTGCGCTTACCATTGGAGATCAGGTGTCGGTAGGGTTTGGACAGGCTACTGGGCCGTAGAGGTTCAGGCAGTCGAAATTAACTGGTACTGGTAGGTACAATGAGGGTGAGCGTGATCGCGAGGAATGTATAGACACAGATGTGCCTCGGGATAACCTGGCATTGGATAGTAAGTGGAGCGCCTTATCGTTGCTGGTCTGGATTTCGAGAACGTGACTTTATCTGGGCTGTAAAAATTTTCCATAGGTTTTTGATAAATTCATAGACTCAAGACGAGTCCACATGAGGTAGACGGTCTACTGGGCGGTTGATGCCGATTACGTAATTCCCGCCTGTATCGCGGTTGGCTGGCTGGCGTCATTGGGAAACGCGTTTCGTACCGTTTCGAATGTGGGCCATCGGCACATCTAGTTGAAAAACAACTTAGGCTAGAGCACTGCGTCACGGTGAACACCATCCAGGATCCTATTCCGGGATTGTTTCGGGCTATCGTCTAAATGCATAGTTCGGGAGAAAAACTGGGTGGCAAGTTGTCTGGGTGTTTGGTTTCTTGAATAGATACAAAAAAAAAGATATATCAAATGTGTACCGCCGGTTTGTAGATGGCAATAAAAGTTAACCTAAAAATGTATATCCCGGCAGTTAATAAAATTCAGCAGGTGTACCGCGATACAGTAAACTGGAGACAATGGCTCGTTTTCCGCGCGTAACGGTAAAAAACGAGTTCAATGATTTGAAAATCGCGGTACGTGAGCGAGCGCCGACCCGCGGCGAAACGGTGAACTAGCGCGCCACAGTGAGAGGGTTTACGTACGCTAGATGGCGCGGCGGACGCTTCGTTCTTCCGGGGGAGCTCGCGGGCAATGTCAATGCCAGCGAGCACGTGAGCCCGTCAAGGAAATCGATAACTTTCAGTGTCAAAGCTTCCCGTAGGAATACAGAAGGGGGGTTGGAAGGATTTCCGGGATGCCGAAGCCGAGTATGCCTGCCGAACCTAACCCTGGCCATGCCCACGAAATCTAATGGCAACACAGTCTAATCCGCATCACGAGCCAATAGAGGTTAACCCAATTTGCTGAGATGAAAACTCTACCACGAATGCTAGTACGGTGAGTAGGAACGATCCTTTAAACAGGTACAGTAGGACGAGGATCTAAGGAAGAAAAGGAGAAAGAAACAACGTGCTATGGTCGTCGGAGCCATTAGCTGGGTAAATACGCCCTAAGGATCTCGGAAAACCGCTACACTAGTAAATTACCAGTCCGACACGAAAGACTCTCCTTTCTCCGTTCCTTTCGTCACGCTGGGTCCTGGCTTTTCCGTCGACGCCGAAGCCCGTAATTTTTCCGTGATGCGCAAAAGCAAAACCGAAAACCGATTCTACGAGCAGGTACGTCACGCTAGTCAAGCGGATACCATTTTAAGGACAAATTCAGCCAGAGTGGACCGAGTTAAATTGTCAAAGGGCCACCACGGACTCTCCGGACAAGACCAGCCACTATTGACTTCGCGTACAAGACGATGGACCGGATGGAATCTGAATTTAACAACATACGGATATGGCGGCTTACGCATCTTACGGAAATATCCGTAACTTCCCTGGTCTGCGGTTCGACCTCATCCGGGTTCGATTTTGAACATGCGTACATGAAAAGTGGAACCGCACAATATCACGAAATAAAATATTGATAAAAAAATCAACCAGTCACGAGTCTAAGATACAGTCGAAAAATACGAGTCACGTAAGTCGATGCGGCGGTAAACAATCTTGTTGTCTCGTAAGCGAAGCAACGTTAGGATAATCGTGTAAACGTCGTTCGACCATCCAAAAAAATTGTTTATCCATTTCTCTACGTCAAAGTGTGTTTACGAATTTTTTGAAAATTACTTCTAACGTATGTGCCATGTATGTATTTTTTTTTTTTTTTTTGGGAAATTTCTACTTATTTATCAACACCGACAAACCTTTCGTTTGGCAGTCACGTTCCTTCTGGCTTTTATCAGCGTCCGCAACCACGATCGTCACCTCGCAGATCTCGACGGGATCTTCGACGATGACGTCATCGGCTATCTCGAGCACAGCCAAATCGCAGTCCTCCATTTTCGATACCTTGCGCGACTCCTCAATAGTGAAAATCCGAAATACCGAAGGAGCCCTGTGCGAGGGCAACGCGTACTCGCGGGGGTTGATCCATGAATGACCGAGGGATGAGGCTGCGTCCCTCTCGCGCA
The DNA here is from genome assembly GCF_000341935.2 of Cephus cinctus. Taxonomy (NCBI): domain Eukaryota; kingdom Metazoa; phylum Arthropoda; class Insecta; order Hymenoptera; family Cephidae; genus Cephus; species Cephus cinctus. Next base: position 2,040,309 of record NW_014333664.1, on the reverse strand, counting down.
AGCGTCGACGCCCACGCGACTTCGACTCCTAAAACGACGCCGGACGATTCCCGCGGCACGGAACAAACCGAGGTCACGTGCGGCGCTGAGAAATTTAGTAATACTTTAACCTCTCGGTACGGAAGGTGCACTTGTACTGAGGTCCGCGAGCCAGAAGTCACTGCGGTACCAGAAATTTGCATTGTTCCCTGATATCGTAAGACTCGGGCTACGCGTGAAATCGTTGTCCCAAATTCTAATGGACCGTCGAGGTCGAACCAGACACTTTCCTGTATGCTCGAAACGACCTAAAGATATCGAATGACCCTGACGAAGTTTCTTACCGATGGTGTCCCGGAGCAAATATTTCGACCAAGTACCCCAAAAGGCTCTCCTCGATATAAATCGCACGAAATGGTAATACCTAAACTTCTCGAAGCATAAAAAAAAAGTTCAACATCACCGAAACAAAGCTCGGGTACGATTGATATATCTGGATAACTTAATTGAACTCACAGTCGGAGAGCGCAACAGCCGCGTGTCAGAGTCCTCGAAACACTTACCTGTAAGAAAAACAATGAATTGCGTTAGAAAAATTGAAAGTTGGACGACCTTTAGAAAAAGAAAGAAAAAAAAAGGAGGTTAAACACTTTACAAGCCCTATCGGTTCGTTAGCCTCGTTGTAAATACGTGAATCAATGTTAAAATTAAGATAAATTATTTACCACAAATACATAATCGATACCCCGGCCAATACCATTAACGGTATCTCAACGTAAATCCCGTCGGAAAGTATCATATAGCCGGATCTCACGTGTGACCCGGAGCGCTTATTGCTCGCGAGTACCGACTCGCGAAATATGAATTCCCTGCCGTACCGACCCTCGCGAAAATACGCGAAAGGACAGTGGCGCCGCTCAACGGTGTCCCAGGCAAACACAAGTTGCGCCTTTCGATCTCGACGCTCATAGGACCCGGAGCGCGCGCATGCGCACAGACACCACTGTGAAATCCCTGCTGTACGTGTATCTTGGAAACTCACCTAAGGGGAGAAGCCGATGACGACAAAGTCGACGACGGCGGCAGAGCGGGTCGTTGACCGAAAGCGAAGGAAAGTGGGACAACAGAGCGAATTCAAAGAGCTAATACTCGAGGCCTTGAGATTACTGACGCATGCGCGCGCCTTCGACGCAACTCATACCTACTGTCGCGGTATATATAGATATACCAGCGCCACGTGAGAGGCTCTATTCTCTTGACTGGCTAATGGCACGCGAGATCCCGGCCATTGTTGCATTTGCGGTACCCTCCACGCTTATGGGTCCTTAAGGCCCATACCCACCGCCGCCATTATTACGTGTACACTGTCCACCACTACCACCTGTACTCCTCGTATCACTATATACCATCCGTATACTATCCACAGAATCGTACAGGGTGACACGCTCTGTTTGTCACGCTCACCCTGAACACGTCAATTTGTAATTGCATCAACGATACAAAATAATATCGAACGAGAGGGGGTGGGGGGTGGGAGGATTAAGTATTTTAATATGTAAATTTTTTTTATATACCCATTTTCTTACAGCTACCTAATAATACAGCCAGAACAATGTATTTCGTGAATTTTTCCTTCTCACGATGCTACTGACGCAAGAGACTGGTAAAAATTTTAAAGAAATCCTATGAGTCCCACAGCATCGTCTTGTATGCACGAGTCCCAGGCACCAGCTGTTCTCCTTTCGGATCTCGAGTAAAAATTTCAATCTTTCACATAGGTTAATACGAGATCTCGTTTTCCAAGTGTATCCTCGCGCACGAGTGATACTAATCCCAGACTTCATATACACATATATGTATACGGGTTTATTAAAATCCCAATAAAAAAAAATTATTTTCCACAGATGTCAAATTAATTTTTCATCCATCAAGTACAATATAATTGCAATGAAAAATTGAATTTTTCATCCGTCCTTGATCAGTCCCAAAAATTATACCTGTACATATGGAAAGGTGGGATAGACGATAAAGTTCAAAAACTAGACCTCGTGTCGATATAGTTCAAAAATTGAAATTTTTACTCGCAGTAGTAAAACCGCATTCGTAGCATGGGACCAAAGGTGTGCATTTGGCAGTGCACTGGCTGACCTTGGCAAATCAGGAAATTAATTCTGTGACTGGTGAACGTTTTAGGCCTTATCGTTGGTCTTTTCTGAAGAATTGACTCAGTACCCCCCTCCCCCCCCTTTGTTGCCAAAGACCTTGCACGCGATTCGACACTCGGCCAACTGTGCGCTATCAGGAATTTTGTTATAGACACTTGCGTTACGAGATAAAGGAACAATATCGACAACTGTTCGCGTGCGCGAATAAACATGCGACTTCGGCGCTCTCGAACGCATTTGAAATTCATTTGTGAAATTGCGGTGAACGAACGGGCACAGTGATTTCGTCACGATTTCACATACCCAGTAACAACCCGCGTGTTTACATAAGTTTACGTTCTTTACATAAGGGAATCCGTTCGCAATTTCCAAAAGCGTCTATGCATAGGTATATATATATATATTTAGGAATAATTTACCAACCTTACCAACAACGGCAACGAGAGTGCATGTACAGTCGCTATGAAAATGTTGAATATACCTACCTACGGAGCCGTGCAATTCTAACGGCGCTCGTAGTAATAAGGATAAGTCAGGATTGAATTGCGACATAGGAAAAGCGATACGTTCTCTCAAGATCCTTTTACTTTCAATTTTATATCGAACGGCGACTCCGCGTTCTCGTAATACGCAAGTTCGTTCGATAGGATGGAAAAAAGATGTAGACGAGCAAAAAAAAAAATTAAAGTTTTACAAGCAAAAAAAAATATATATAACCCGCTCCTAAAAGGATTGGGACCGAGAAGAAAAATTTGAAAAACAAAAAAAAATTTAAACAAAAATGATCAAAGAGACTACGAGGGACGCCCAGCTAGCGGAAGTTACGTGCTCTGTTGCAATTTGGAAGAGTCGACCGATCGAAGTGACGGCCGATTGGCGACTTCTAAAAAGTGAAAGCCGACCGGGAGGAGTACCTTCGTGGTTACGATAATGCCCGGGACATCTGGTGGCAGTCCCCAAATAACGTGGCGATACGGTATAAAAGAAAAATATACTAATCGTAACATCGAACCCAAGTCGCAAGTGTGTTGGACGAAAATGAAGAAATCGGATAGTAAAAATGTCTTTCTAGATCTCGTGTACCGCGAGAGTTCATAGAAAGTTCGTGAAAGTCCATGCAATTGCACTACCGCCTGCACTTCCAGGTGGTGACTTGGCCGACTGGGATTTGTTGGGCGATATTACGAAATCTGCACACAGCATTGTCGCTGGCGCGTCCGGTGCGCTGGAAACGTTATTATGAACTTCACTGTAGCAACGTGGGGGCTGATTTATAAAATATTCACGTGTAGCGTATAGCCGGTCATTTCGTGGGGATAAGAAGGGGGCTGCGGAAAATGGTACTACGGCTTAGGCAAACGATCGAGAAATATATATATATATATATATATATATCGAAATATAGAAAACGCCTATAGACGGTACAAGGTAAAATTATGAGCTCGTAAAACAATGAACGGACTATCGATCAGGGTCGACGTGAAATTGTGAAAAATCATTACACCCCACCATCGAGTGCACCCCCACGAAACGACAGGGTATTATGCGAAAGGGGTGCCATAGCGAAAATATCCTGGCACCCCTGGGGGATCGTAAACACGAATGGTTCGGCGGAATCGTGTCGGGGTTGACCGGGTTAGAGGTCGTCGCGAGATCATTGCCCTGGGAGTCCTGAGTTCAGAGAAGGAGGGCAGGTGAGCAGGGAGGGGGTAGGGGTGACAGTGGGTGGCATTGACGTCAACCGTGTGGCCCCCCGACTGAGATGACGAGGAAGGGATGAAACACGGGGTGCAATAACCCCATTAGGATGAGGATGATGATGACACAGGGTGGATCCAGTCGATATGCAATTTCAGCACCTACGTCATATCCCGTGTAAGTGCTGGCTCGAATGCACCTGAAACGACGTAGAGTCTTGGTCGAGGATCCATGTATACAGGTATAGTTAACCAAGTACGTAACGATTAACTTATGAGGACGTCGCGGAGGATTTGAAAACTTTTTTTTTATAAATCTTTTTTTTTTCTTTTTTTTTTTAAATATCGTTCTTGCGCAATTATTCAAGCATGTAGCCACGTATGTAGAAATAGTGGGTTTTGTCATCTAATAAGCGGATACGCGTAATCCGACACATGACTCTCTCTCTCTCTCTATACATATATGTATATGCACGGTACAGATAAGCTACATAGAGATAGCAATGACGGTTTCCTAATCGAAGTGAATGACGGATCGTTATGGATCGACGCACGCGACCTTCGAAGCCGGAATCGGACACAGACCGTTCATCGACATCGAATTAGGATAATATATATATTGTTAGAGCTGCTTTTTCATTTGCGAATGTTTGACGAAAACAGATTTTTTTTTTCATATCTCGCGTAATCAGCAGCTGGGAAAGCGACGGGGAATCACTTTGCATTGTAAATCTGAAGTGCAGTTGGCTTTGCTCCGTGACGTCATGAATTTAAAGGCGAAGAAAAAAAAAATAAAAAAAACAATGGCTCGTGCTCCGAGTCTCGTAGAAAGTAAATTAACTATATACACCGTGCAAATGGTGAAAGTCCTTCAATCTCGCAGACGACTTTCCCGCTATGCCTCGGGTCCCGTTTACACGATGCACGTCGCTGCCGTTCGCAGGCGCGTTGCTACTGGAAGACGCGAATTCAGTTCTGCCCATGTACGACCCAATTGATTTGACTGACTGGCTGAATAGCTTCCGGCATGAGATACGGGGAAGTTCTAAAATTGGATCGGTAGGTGTGTGCACGTGGTATGTATATTAGTTAGATTCTTGAATATCGGACCGGTCCCGTTTTATACACCCTTGCATCTGAAAATGGCGGCTCGTTGCCCCAGATAGGGGTTGACCTCGTGCGACTTGAATGCAGCTGCGGTGGGGGCGCTGGCTTGGCTTTCGCTTCGCTATTGGCCAATATCAACGATCTTAGGGGATGAACGGACAGCCGAGGCTTCCGGCGAGTTTCTAAACTGCTGCTATGACGTCACACAGCGCGAAGCGAGAGTAACAGTGATTTCGAGAGAATTTTTGGAGTATGAAAAAAAAAAAATTATTTGCTACGAAGAGCATGCATGGGTGCGTGGGTCGGTGTAGGGAAGTAAAAGTTTGAGGGGGATGAATTTTTTTCCAAAACTTGTTACGAACGATCGAAAAAAAAGGGATTTTTTGAATTTACGAGGATGCGTGTCGTTACAACAGGCGAAACGACTTTTTACTGCGGTATTAACGGTAAAAAAAAGAAAATCGCAAATTGGGGATGGTACTGTAAAGTAGTTGAGGTAGGTTTGTTTTTGGGGGGAGGGGGTTGGTCTTTTTTTTTAAAGGGATAATTGAGTCTTCGTTTTTATTCGTTCTACCGGAGAAGACGAGGTGTGCCTAACTGTACTAGAAAAAGTCGTAGAATTCTCAGCATGCGCGTACAACCCTTATAAAACAGAAAGGGTAAGTCGAAAAGTTAACCCTAGCAGTTTGGAAGAAGGATTGACAAAGAAATGGAAAAAAAAAAAATAAAAAAAAAAAGGTAAAGAAAATTTTTCTTTACTAAAAGTCAACTCTTTTTACCTCTTTTAACTCTTTATACCAGTCATTTTCCCAAGTACGCACCTCCGCAGTTCAACCCTATCGTAAAGCCGTAAAGGCTTAAGGGATTAGGGCGACCGTGCATATTCATTTTTACCCTTCTTTAGCGAAGTTCTGCGTTCCGAGGTAAAGGGAGGCATTTGAGTCGTCTCCTTTCGAAAAGTAATTCGTAGGGATTCGTGGGATTGTAGTGTCCGCGGTAAATGAAGAAAAAAAAATACGGTAAAACGTTTCACCCTCTTTTTTTTATACGCCTTGTTCTCAACTTTTTTACAACCCTTTTTTAACCCCCCCCCGGTACGTGAAGTCGGCTGAAAAGTCACTAGAACATTCCTCGAGGAAGCGTATTACCCTTGCGCCTTTATTGACCAATAAAAAAAAAAAGGGTAAACCATTAAAGAATCAGTAGGTTTAAAAATTTCCAAAATAAAACTCACTCATCTGTCATCGTGAAAAAAAAAAAAAAAAAAAAAAATCTCATCACGGAAACTGACACTTGAAAAATCAGATAACGAATTCTTATCAGACTGGAATTCCCTATCAGTCCCACGTTTCCTCCGTATAAGCATATCATATCTACAGCTAAGACGGCGAAGAAATCGAATATTAATAATACGAGACACGAAAGATGTCTAAAATATTTTTTCAGATACCATTTCGAATAATCTCGAAAACAGTCAAAACCCTCAGAAACCCAGTCTAATCAAGTCCCGAAAAAAAAAGGCTCAAGTAACCAGGCTAAACGCGAGGTCTATCTGCGCTGTTGAACGTTGCGAAGGTGGTGGTAAATATTACGAGGGTGGTAGTGAGCATTATGGAGGGGGGAGGGGGGGGGATGACGAAGATATGCGCGCGCTTAGGTCACGAGTTCGTTGACCCCCGACGGTTCCCACTCACCCTAACTAGGCCAACCTCGCCATCCCCGTGGGTCGGCGGGTCGGCGGGTCGGGGGCCGAGGTCTCCCAGGCAGTACCGAGCGAGTTCTGCTATTTTCGCGGGCTGTTATAATCGCTATATACATATATACACACACGTCACAGAAAAGCAGGTACAATCAACGTTATCGAGAACATCAACCCCTTCGTAAACTTTATTTTCAACGTTCTAATTTACAGCGACTCGCTGGAATTCTAAGAGCGTTCAATTAAAATGAATTTGCGTAGAATTTGAAAAAAAAAAAAAAATCTTCCCTAATTCTCAAATAACGTCAGACGAAATCGACGAGAACAGTGTTAATTTTGAAGCAACGACAAATGATTGTCCCGTCGGCAGGACCAGTGGGGACTAAATGCGATAAAAGCTCCAGGAAAGGAATCATCAAGAATACAGGGGTCGAGTCGGCTCTACGTCGAGGTATAAGGTTAGGTTATACCGTAGAGGGGTGGTGAAGTTATAGACACAATATCTAGAGCACGAGGCGACAGGTTGGTAGAAATGCTATACTTGGCAGCGTTCTGGGAGGGGGTTTGCAATACTGGGCTACCCTGCTGGGTCAGAGGTCGTTGCTCCGAACAACTTCCACCCCCCTACGACTGAGGGTACGTTGCAGTGTAGAGTAAAGTGTGTAGAGGAGGCTCGTTTGGATATCCGTGAAACCTCATCGATCCTCATACAGAGACAATAGCAATGTGCGTTAGCAGTACGCTGAAAAAAAAATCAAGCCTTATTCCGTAGGCTAAAATAAAAATGATGAATGAAATAATCGCGTTAATTCAAACGGCGCCAAAAATCTTATCAAACGATCCAAAGGTAGATTGACGTTGATAAATTATTTTCTACCCCCAACCGAAGTGTCCTAGGAGCGTAGCATGAAAACGTTCGAACGAGAGAGAAAGAGACAGTTCCGAGTATGGAGAACGAGAGAGAAAGAAGGAAGAGGGAGCGATGCCGAGAGAGAAGAAAGAGAAAATGAGTCAGGCGAAAGGTACAAAATCATTCTAGTTTCCCGTTGCTGCCAAGAATGTCTTTTCCCTTTCATCGGTATCCGGACAAACCACCTCAGCGTCTTCGACTCCTACCAGTCGACTCTTACTTTCTTCCCGGCGAACCATGACTCAGGTGTGCGAGACCCCTCGTCTGCCCGATCGCTCGAGTATTTTAGTAGGCACGCGCAAAAATAAAAAAATAAATATCATTCGCCACGAAAGGAAACAAGTGCGACTAGGCACGAGGTAAAAAAAAGAGAGACGAAAAAAAGAGAACCGCGTTTCGCGTATTAGGGAACGGAGAGAACGGGAGTTTTGTTTTTATTTATACGACAATTCGCAAGAGTGACTCTGCTGCATCTCGTAAACAGAACAAACGCCTTACGTAAGCCCTTGGGACCGAGGCTCGACCGGTCGCGTTAAGCAGACAGAGAGAGACACGCGCTGGTGCTATCAGCGCGTACGTGTTTGTCAGCATTTTTGCAATTAACAATTTAAAAGAACGCGTGCCCGATAAGAGCGTCCCCGCAGGCCGTGATAAGCTACGTGACACCGTTCGAGGTTATTCACCTTGGAAAATAAATCGGAGGGACGAGGGGCGGTGGGTAGGGGTACCTAGAAGCAGGAACAGCGGATGAAGAAGAGTGCGAATCGAATGGGCTGGGACGGACGCGGAGAGAGGGAGATTCTCTTATCGTGGTTCTGGCGCGAGGCTAGAACGGGCCCGAGCGCCTCTCCCTATTGGTGGCTCGAGGGGCTAGCCTCGCGCGAGGTGTCCCACCAGCCTCTGGCTGCCGTTACGATGTATAGTTATAGCTGGCTCGGACGAAGCTCGAGTCTCGAGTCAACGCTCCGCGAAATGCGGTAGGGGAAAATTCAATCGAGGTCATCGGGGACCGGGAGGAGGCTAGGGCATTGCCCGCACTTCGGCTTTTGAGGTTAGCTAGTCGTCAGCGTCAGCGCCACGCAATTAGAAAATACCCGAGGGTTTCGACATAGGCTTCTAGGAGTCCTGACTGGCTTTGCCTGACTGACTATGAGTTTGGGAGTTTGTGACGTAATGCTGTGATTATCTTAAGGAGTCCCAGCGATAGGACGCAGGACCAAGGACAGCCGGTTGGACCGTCCCTACAGGGTTGAAACCAATCCTTTGGCTGTACTGGAATGCAACCATGAGATTGCAGGTTGTAAATCAAAGTAAAAGGGTTGTGCTTGTTTATAGGAGTCCCCTGACTTTAACGAGTCGACGAAATAAAAAGGTGACTCCACTAATACGAGTCAGGCTTAATGTTGCTTCCGCAAGAGAAAGAGAAAGAGAGAGAGAGAGAGAAAGGGGGGATATAAAAAGAATGAATGGTGAGAAAAATAAGTCGGCAAGAAAAACACTCGAGGCGTCGAGGCAGGTCAGTGCACGGATGCACCGGTGCATCGTTCGGCCGTCCTAACGGCTAACGGAGAAAGTAAGTCTGAGAATCATAAGCGAGCAGGCGAGAGTAATCGCGGTCCAGTGGCGCGGCTTAATGTACTTTCTCCATAGAAAAGTATTAGAGATCGCGTGTGAGTGACGGTGGAAAAGAGGAGACTCGTGGTACCGTGTGAGTATGTGTCTACGATAGGTAGAGAGACACGGCTGGGTAATTCAGTATCGCGTCGTTACATAACGGGCTCTGGCCTGACTAGATCATTCGTACGGCGAAGTGTACAAGCGTGTGCATGCGAGCATCGCGCTACTATGACAAAAGACTATAGAGACGTCGAAAGAGAGAAAGAGAGAGAGAGATGAAACGAGGTATACAAACAGATAAATAAATAGTCAGGGAAGAGAAGTATACAGTGAGCCATAGTCATCGATTAGGTTCACCGATGATGGGGTAGTACGTGGACGTAGTTACGCACTCACGCAAAGCAGTGCCTCACGCACGTACGATGAAGAAGCTACGACATAGATAGAAGTCGAGCAGGGGAGCCATTCCGATGTTGATGATGGCATAAGTGGTGGTGACCTTCGGCGCTTGCCGTGGGTGGGGATTATTCGCGCGCCTGGTGGGAGAAACCCAGTTCGAGTTTGTTGAACCGAGCCGACGCCGATTGGCTACGCGTCCTGGAGTTGAGCCGCTCTGGCGCGGAGGTCCTCGGTTAATTTCATCTTGCCCCAGTTACAGGCCGGGCAGGGTGAACGAACTAGCCTCACGCCAAGGCCCCGCCGACCTACTTTCCTTGAGCGGCTCGACCAATCGGAGTCGGCCGCTCGCTCTACGCGCGGAGCCCGTCGCGAGGCTAGGCACGGCTATCTAGGCTAGGACCGCCGCGAGCAAAAAGGCGCCGAAGAAAAAATCGCCAACGCTGTGGAAGGCCGAGGGGCAACGAACTAGCCTCGCGCGTGGCCCCGCGACCTACATTCTCCGTCTCTCTCGCTCCCGCACGCACTGCTAGCCCCCTCTCACTCTCTCTCTCACTCGCTCTGCCGCTGGAAAGTGAAACTTGCCAACGCGCCGTGGCGACTGTCACGAGGCTATCCTAGGTCCGGGCCGTCCGTCTACTTCCACGGTGCAATTGCTTATGCACGTAATTCTCGACTGTTTGGCCACTTTTTTCCATCGTAATTCGAACAAACGTATGTGGATCGGTTACTGATGAAATCATCGCTTACCGGCTAGTACACGTCCGAGAAGGTTCTCGCTGTCCTGATGACCGTTTCTATATGGCTGTTGGGATTCCTTCTCGTTCTCAAGATTCTCCAGAGGCGCCGGCAGTATGTCGCCGCTTTGTTCCTCGGCGCCACCGCGCGACTTGTACTCCTGAACCGTCATTGTTTGAACACACCAATCCTCAACCCTCCTGTCTATCATTCCCGGCAGTCACGTTGCCCCGTTAACGCCGAACTCGGTTTCCCCTTTTTTCCCAAATATATTTCCTCAACACACCAGTCCACCCCGTGCGCCTTCCGCTCAGCTTCTTCGTGTGCTGCACCGTCGTCTCTGCTTTAGCCCGTAAATCAGCATACCACCCTGACGATCTCACTGTCACACGGTTGGCACCCGTGATTTACACTTTGCTCTCGTCCACTCTGTCCCTCGATATTCTTCCGTTTAAAAAACTCTCCCGTATCCAAAAAATCCTCGAGCGCGAATCCCGGACTCTATTTTTCCTTTTTCTTTTTTCCTTATCAAGACAATATTAACAAACAAAAAAACTGTTATGTCGATCCAAGAAAATTACGGCAAGCGTACGGCTTCCAGGCGATTCGCGTTGTCCATAAGACAAGAGCAACCAATGTCCTCCTCTCTTGTTTACGAGGGCGAGAGTGTCGTTTTAACAGTGTTCAGCGACCGCGTGGCCTCGCCAACTAGCGAAAGAGAGCGTTGGTGGTTGTGTATGACGTGCAGTGCGGTACTCAAGTGAGTTTGCCGCTCGCGCGGCATATCGCGAGTCGCGCGCTTGCGCGTCCGACTATCGCGCCGCGTAAAGCACGTATCACGATCCATGATCGCCCCGTTCCATTCCGTTCTCCGGTTGATCGTGTATATAGGTATACAGCCAGCAAGCAAACCCCGACAAGGCTGTCAACCAAGGAAGTCCATAGACGGAACCCGATCGAAAATTTGTAAATGAAGAAAAAAAAATTTTTTTACTCAACCAACATAAACTACCGTTAACAAGAAGCATCGCTATGCTGGGTAGCTAGGTCGGGGATCGAACGTTGATCATAATATTTGCGACAGGCTGCGAAGCCTACTGCTCTCCTACGGCCAATTGGCACGCTTGACCCGTCATTAGGATCAAGGATTCCCGACTGTGGATTACGCACTGGCTCCTATATAGATCTTCGAGCATGGACCGAGCACGTATGCTGTGTAAAATTTTGTTACAATTCATCATGGAATTATTTTTGCCGATCGATCCCACAGTGCTTCTTTCGTCATTGGACATATTTTTCTTTCCATTGATTCCACGTGTCTTTTTTTTTCCTCGTAAGACGGCACTGCACGGTCATATCGCAGTACGTTCCCATACGATACTACTGACTCACTAACACTCGAGAGTGAAAGCCGTTTACCCGAGAGAGTCACGTCTCCAAAGCATACCACGAATACCCGTCTCTAACGTAAGAGTTACAGGTGAGCGACTCATCCGGCAGATACCCTCGTGCCGGGGTCCCGCTACGCGCCGTTAAAGGCCCTTTTACCACGAACCACGACCTACCCAACTCGGTACTGAGTCGTTTCGCCTCGTTTCGGTCTGACACTCGGACGAGCCCGAGTTATCTTTCGGTCGGGTCAGACCCGCCGGTTGGTATCCGTAGAATTGACTTTTCAAATATTTCAACAACCATCGTGGTCCCTCCTTTCCGCACCAGTTCAGGGATGAGTCGATGAAAACTGGTTCTTCCTTATGTTTGCACGAAGACAGCGAGAGTCACCGAGCGTCCTTGGGACACCCGTTATAGATACGTTAAAAGAAAGAGTTACGATAGGAGTATAAAATTTTGAGAAAAAACTTTTTTTTAAATTCCCATAAAATATTTCCTACCATAGATATCCGGCCTTTAGCACGTGAGCATCAGGCTTCACGGGTTTGGGTCTTGTCAACATGAGGGAGGCCCGACAGTAGTTTGGCTCAGATTTATAGATGGTCAATGCGCACGGGGTACAAGGGTCCTACCGGAAGTCCCTTTACGCCTCTGACTCCGAGACTTGCTTTGCGCATGCGCCGTAATCCTTCCACGAGTCACCCTACCGACTGTTCTTCGCGTTAGCTTGCAAATAATAACACAGTCGCTGCAACCGATCTAAATTTCTTCGCGATCGATACGTCAGGGATTAAGCTGACCTCATCTATGTGCCGATCCTGATCAGGATGATCCTGCACCTTCGTGCTTGGTATCAATTTACAAGACGCGATCTTTTCCGACGATGCGAATAACCGGGTGACCAATTAATCGGCACTCGCGAATCGGCAGCGTCGCGGGAACTTTTCTGAAGCTGCTCCAATTATTTTTAATCGGGCAATCGGCCCGTCCGCGTCGCTTCCTTCGATTTTCACCGCGAGCCTTTTGTTTACCCCCCGGACAGCTTCGCGTCTGAGGTAATCGCCGAGACGAGCTGGAATCGCGGGCAAATTCGCTTGCAAAACCTACGGCCGAGTCCATATGTGTGTTACTAGGCTGCGTACGTACGTGTTCCAAGTACCGAAGTCGACGAGGTTGACTCCGCACGTTTTCACGCGACTCGATCTCACTTTTCATCCTGACACAAGACAACAAGGGTATATCGCCAATTTTCAAAATCCCGTCCGCCTCCATTCTCACAATGTTTATCTGTCGTATAATTAACATGCCTGTAAATAGGCATATACGGCCGTATGACTTTGCTCACCGGTTTTATCTATGTGTGGGTCGTACCGCGGGTTGCGCAATATTTATAAGTCAACAAAAATGAATATCCCCATAACAATTTATACGTTTCGAGTAGATTGGGAAATGTAATAATTTTTTTTTTTTTTTTTTTTTTTTTATTATAACGGTCACCCATATTTTTTGCTGGTAACGCGTTACGCATTCTCACGCGATATCGGCTAATCGAATCGACGGCTCTGGGCGATGCCGTAGCCGTTGCAAAAGTATTACTGTGGAATTACGCGATCCAGACTTCCTGCTACTGAAAAATGCCAAAGACCGTTAGTTACCTATAGGACGCCGACTGACTGTTGCAACGCGGAAAGAAGAAATCCCACGCGAAATCCGCGACGGCGAGTGCTCCGTTTCTAAGGTGGGATATATATTGTATGTATATAGGATTGAAAAGCATTGTCTCAAAATAGGAGTGGGACTGGTGTCAGAAGTATCAGAATGCAATAAGGAGCTGCTGCAGCGTGTAGGCAGTGCGCACGAAACTATCAAAAACCAGACAGACCGGACTTTGACGGCTGCAATCTCATTGGATCTTGAGAACACATTTTTTCCTCTTTGGCACCGCCAATTTCTCACCTGAGAATTCAGCCGCTGAATTACATATATCTACGACGCCATATACTTGCCGCCGTAGTATGTCGATAGTCGAGCTGGACGGATGTAAGGTTAATGCTGTAGGTGTTATCTCGAAGCGAGTATTGATTTAATATGGAAACGCCATTTGTGTTCTCGTACTTTTAGCCTAGATCCGAGGATGAATTTTTCTCAATCAATTTCCCGCCGTCTGGATGGATGCATTTAACCAGTCACCCGTGCTGGCGGGATTAATACGACAAGTCTGTATAGGTATTACGTATTTGGTAAGTACGCGTTTCCAACAGGGCGACACTAGCGCCGCGTGACTTTCCTGGACTCCTGGATTTCGCAATTCCCATGGCGAAATCTTTAGGGAGCACTTGCACTCTGATACAGATACAGTGGGGGATAATACATCGTGGGATGTTTTAGTGACGCTATGGTATGCCTATTGGCGAATTCACAAGGTGCAATGACTGTAGCGACAAGTATCAGGCGTAATACCTTCAGGTGTGTTCTCAAAGTAAAATTTTTAAAATCGTTCGAGTTACAGCAGACCAGAGACCACGTCGAGGTACGATTACGTGAATAAATTATTTTAAAAAATATTAGCGACAAAAGAATCCTGAGCGGGGACGTTTCGAAAATCGCGCACTGCGCGTTCGCCTTAAGACATTGGTTGCTGCGAACGGCTGCGCTGGTTGCTCAAGAGGTCGAAATGGAATGCGCTCCGGTCAGCAGCAGCAACCCTGTACGATCGGGGATTGTGGATTCGCTCGGGTGGCTTGAGTGACATGGGACTGGTCGAGTTATTCGGTGAACGTTGGAAATTCGCCCTAAGGAGTTTCTTTTACGGTTGGAATAAAAATTTGTGTTAATACCAACATGTACGATGGATAGTTGGGTTTGTAAGAAACGTGATATGAAAATTGACGCGTTTTCATGTGCGATATGAAAATTTCCATGCGACTTAGCAATAAAGGCGCATTCGCATCGTCGCTTATCATCCAAGAAACATCCTACGGAGGAGTTCAACCTCATTTCCGTGTTCGGATCTCGGTTCTCGACTATAGACTTTCCCGACCTGACCGTTCCAGTCAACCTACCTAGGTAACCTACTCCCTAACACCGAAAGAGGAGCAGGACCTACTTACCCAGATTTTGCACTAGATATCGACCAAGCAATTAAATGGAAGATGGATGAGCACAGTCGAGCGAACACCATTTTGAATCTTCGCTCGAATCTCGATTGCGCGATTAAAAATTAATTGGAAAGATAATGAAGAAAAAAAAGTTTCGCGAAAAAAATTTTAAAAAATATTTTTCGAATTTGCAAATATTCCGCACGATCCTCGCGCGAATTGCGTCATTTACTTTCACTGCGTTCGGAAAAATTCGACGATTCGGTATAGAAAGCCCTTTTCTTTGCGATCGAGAAACAGACCATTGAATCTTACGGGTAGTCGCGAAAAGCTACGACAGGTGGAAATTTTGTAGTCTGACGTCATCCAGCCCGGCCGTAAGAACGTCACTTTGCTTATGTTTACGATTCGATTTCGCGACGTCCTGGATATTGCTAAGGATTTGTTTTCGTGCGACGCGTAAGAAGTGCCACGTCAGGCTCGTATTGGGATCGCGCTGCATTTCAGTCCTCGTAAACAAAACGACGCAATCGCAAAATTGCGCGCTAATGGAAACAGCGGACGTGCGTCCTGCCACGCGACATTCTCTCATTAATCCTGCCGGCTCGGGGGATTTTAGAGGACAATGCGGAGAAATTGATTACGGGAACAAGTCGGCGCTGCCCAATTTCCTCGTTTTCGGCGCAGTTCGATTTCTTGTCCGAGAACTTTGTATCCGCTGTGGAAGGACGTGTTCAAGTTTTATTTAAAAAGAAGCAAAAAATTAGTCGCACTCGATTCACTACGCGTATTCGCGACCCAATGATCTTTTATCGGACAGGACATTGTCTGGATCACGTATTTATATTTTTCTTTTTAGATTTCCTTGCTCCACGTATGCAGCGAGCGCAACGAGTGTCCTTTTGTGCAGGAAAAGTCGAAGACAAAAATTAAAAAAAAAAAAAAAAAAAAAAAAAAAAAAAAAAAAAAAAAAAAAAAAAAAAAAAAAAAAAAAAAAAAAAAAAAAACGTGTAATCGGTCTTTCGTCGAAACTACAAAAAAAAAATTGGGACCGATTGCGCAATCGGATTGTCACTCATGACGATCGCGAATGTGCTGTCCGACGAGTCGTGCAAAAATTCGCAAAAATAAAGTGACGGCTCGCGTAGGAGCAATGATAAAAAATAATAACAATATACTCAACGCGAAAAATCACACGGGTCGTAGGGGGGACGACTCCGCGTCGGATTGCGAAAACCGTCCGAAAAATTGTATAGTGCGCAAGCTGCGTTTGGCAAAATTGCAAATTAAGGAAGTGCTAATATCCAGTGAAAGCCATGCGATTTAAAATTCCAGTAGACCTGATTTGAGTTCACGACCCCGAACCCAGGGTGGGAGTTGGCTCACCCGACGATGGCCGTTCTGCGATAATCGGGTCGCAGCAGGCCAACCCGAGGAAACTTTCTAGTCAATTGTCGCCTTTGTTATCGTTCCGCCTTTATCGGCGTGCCGAAAAACCAAAAAAAAAGACTAAGAAAAAAAATCTATAAATTCTCAACCCCCGATTAAAATTTCCATAATTTCGAAATTACCGCGTCAAAGGCGTTTACGAACCTTTTGCCGCACAGACGAGCAGCTTCCCCGAGGCCTCCCCGTTATCGCCGACGGTTATCCAAAAATACTAGAGAAAAATTCGAAAATGAACTTTGGAAAATTTTTTTTTTTTTTTTCGAGGACCCCATTCCACCGAGTTCCACGAAGTCAAGAGACGCGTACGCGTTACACGGTTTGTCCTCGACACGTGCAGGTTAATGGATGCTGACTGGGACAGTCGTCCGTTGTGGAGAACCGCATAAGTGACGGGTTCGTCATAAAGGAGCGTAAACAAGCGCCTCGTTCGAAATTATCAATCTTAAAATGTTACCCTTGAATCGGTGAAAGGAAAAAAAAAAGTTTTACCACCATCCATACCAATGCACAGCTGAATAAGCTACAACGCTTGAGGTATCGTTCAAGAGTCTCTCCCTCTCTCTCTCTCGCGTTACCTCAAACCGTATCTTCATCGTAACCAGACACCATAGCTTAGCGCGACCCAACAAAGGACCTACAGAGACGACACTCTTTTTCGCACGTATTAAGCAAGCCTAACCTTGACACAACCAACACTCGACCGAGTTTAGACTTCGGTGCGTCCCAGATGAAGGTACGGAGGTATTTTCCTCAGGGCTCTTTTCATTTAAAGATACGTGCAACTAAAGCGTGCACGTTCCAATAATAACAGAGCAGAACAATGCAGTTTGGACTCCGAGCATAGAAACCAGATAAGGTCGTCGGACGCTACCGGAAGTCATGATCCAAGTGGGAGTACACCGAGCAAGATGCTGACCTGCATCAAGATGCATCGGCGCTATCTCGAATAACGATACAGTTAGTTCGAAAAGGTTCCGCTACTTGGCGCCACTCTCTCTCCTCTCTCTCCCGTCACCGTATACCCCAATGCATACGTAAAACTATCTTGGCCACCGCGTAGCTTCGGTTTACGTCAGCGACGTTTCAAATTGGATTTTAATAGTTTTTCGACAAAGTCGAAGCGACGTGAAATCGTGAAAACGAAGTGACACGGGCCAAGTGCTCTGACCGATTAATCGGGAGGTGAAAAATCTCCGAGCGAAACACCACGGATGCCGGACTGCAAATAGACGGCCTACCGAGGCACGACTCGGGATCGTGATTGCATAACGTTTGGCATCACCGCAAGAAACGCATCCCGGACCACGGGTAACGCGCTATGATCCGGTAAATATAAGTTGCTGGTGTATCGTTAATATAACGTTTCTAGGTGATACTTTTAAGGAGGAAGTGGCGGCAGATCGTTACTTGTTAATTTAACGAAATAATCGTTATCACACGGGAGACTTTACGGAATTTTTAAAAATTCTATGAATTGCAAGTACATGCGATATTATGGTACTGTGTACTTATACATAGTCCGTAGAGCGTAATACAATCTACTTCGTAATGGCTCGTAATGAGATCGCGCACCTTAAGGTACCTTCGAGGTAACTCTCGGATTGAGATTTTACAAATTACAATACGACGGGTCTACCGTGGGCTTACGTTGGCTCCGAGGATTTCGAAACGCGAATTGTCCGGTGGACACGCAAGAGGCACTTAGTCGCATTGAACGTAAAGCAAAAGCGCGGGCCTTTACTTGCTCGAAGAATTCCTAACGGAGCATTGTGATCTGGCGCAAGTCTCGTAGCCTTTTGTCGCGCGGGCAGCGACTTTTTTTTCAGTCAATACCGAACGTGTACCATATACAATAGGCGCAGTGAGCCTCCGATCTACGAATGATCGTAAATTATCCGCTGGATCTTAATTAGCTTGAGGCGAGATCGAAGGGGGAATGACGTCTGACAATTAGTACCGTAGATTTACGTAATCCCTTTAGCATAAGATTTACGTCATATATAATTTATCCTGTATCGACAAAACATTTCAAAATTTTCTCACCACTTGCAAATTGGTCGCCGCGGTCGTTTGAATTTGCCGCCCGATACCCGCGAAGTACAGTAAATTTGACGGGTTGCGATTACTTGGTAATAACAGACATATGACATTTTTTAATAGCTTACGGAACGCCGATTCGGTCCAGGCCTATGACACGGGTAAACGTCGCATTTACGTGGGAGAGTCGGTAGCTTAACGGCGGAGGAGGAATTAATCTAGATCAATTCCGTGTAGGGATCCACGAGTGGGATATCGATCGTGATCGTGATGCATGGGGACAATGAGCATTAAGAGCCGATCGTGATCGATCGTAAAGGAGGCTGTTGGATATTGTCAGTATATAGTATATATGCGGATAAAAGAGACTTGCAGGTGCAGCAGGCAATTGCATCGCACCGTGAGTTGCATCGGAGTGAAACGATCCTAGGCAGCGATTGTTATCGAATCTGATGAAATTTTTTTTTTTTTGTAAATTAAATTTCCTACGTGAGAATTCCATTATGCCGCCAGGGACTTCACAGGCAGGACTCGACGTATCCTGGATAACGTAATTTAAGTTTCGATCGCATGTCCTCGCTTTCTCCGGTGAGATCGATTTTTGTTCTCGTGATCCTTTCGCCCTGATCGAGGTTTACCGAACCGTCATTGCCGCTTATTAATTTGGTCCCTGTCCTCGGATTCTGCGTAGGATCCCCCATTGACGACCGCCGACCGCCTAACGCGAACGTGAATTGCACAGAGTCACGGGTGCACGTTATTCGCGTGACTATTCTTTCCTCCCGATTACTTCACGGAGGACTTTTGAGTCACGCTGTATATACGTCGACGTTCCTTCTCGCACTCGGTTGATATTAATCGAAGCGCCGATCGACGCGCACAACACGCTCTTGCGGAGACCTTGAAGCGCCCGGTGAACGTTACGGCTTCGGCGTGTCTACAGAGTGTCTCAAGTATTACGAAAGAGTGCCCAGAATCGGCTGCATAATATTTGTCCCGATTTTTTGATTCGGTGCGCAAAAAACAATTTGACATTGGAATGCCTGGTGAGAAAAAAAAAAATATTAAATAAAATTACACAGGGTGGACACGATTAGTAAATAATTATAATCGAGGATGTTTTTCTTGCGTGACGTCACGAAGCACTTACTCATCGCCGGGACTCCGCGTTACGTGGGACCTCCGACGATGGTATATAAATATTACGATTGTACTTCACGGACACCCGTTAGCTGTCACAAGACGTACTGGCATGTGCAGACACGTGACACCCTCACAAGTACGCTCGATAAGTGCATCGAGTGCATCGATGCGGCCCGTCGACTCGTGTATGCAATTCCATGGTGAATCGAGTGGGTTCACGGCAGGATGTTGCTCCAGTGACGGATCAGTAGCTATATCCCCGGGTGATCCCGGCTGATGTGCCCTGCGCAATTTTGTAAGGGCGTGGAAAGATATTCTGTGTGAAAATGCAGCGGACCGAGGATGCACTTAGAATGCATCGCGAGTGCAACGAGATTTTCGAGAATCTATACCCGTTTTTCGTTAATTGTCCGTGAATTTGCCATGCGCGATAATAATAACAATCCAGCCGACAGGAAGAGCCCTCGAAGATGCCGCGCAGAAGGAGAGGATGCGCCTGGACCGGGACGTCGAGGTGGGGTCCGAAGTCTCGCGGCCTCCCTCGGGAAGGCTTCTTACCAGGAATTGCCTAGGGAATCGTCTATTTCGAACGTTGGCAAGCCCGTCCCTCCGGCCCACCAGAAAGATTCGGCAAGGCCTTTCGCGCGTGTCTCGCGCCTCTGCCCATCCTCGAGTTCATTAATAAAGAAACGCACGTGGGCAGGAGAGATCAGAAAATAGATGAGGCCGCAACCGAGGTGACAATCAATATAACCCAGAATACGCTTGGCGTTCCCCTGGTAAGATCGAAATTCCGCGATTCCACGTTGGCCGATGTATCAATCTGAAATTCCAACGTAACGACTCTCGTTACGCGACGCGGCCGAATCACAGGCGCAGCCCCGTGGAGCAAAAGTCTGGAAACGGGAGACGACGAAAAGCACCGACTACTCCGCTAGAGTCCGAGGGATCTGACCTCGGTAGGCCGTCGGCCCGGTACACGGTGACCTCCCCCGATCTAGGGCGCTGCAACAGCAAGCTCTGACGTCATCCTCGCTCAGTCACTCGCTGGAGTTAAGTCAACCTGTGTATCGGAGTGCATCGTGCTTTCTCGTTCGTTAGAGAAGGAGAATGCAGGATTCTCCGTGCTCGTCCTATCGCCTATCGGTACGTTGCACCGAGGCGCAAGTCGCACGATGCGCTCGAGGAAAAATTTTGAATTTTTTTTTTTTTTTTTTTTCACTTTTATCAAATTAACCGACTTTCTTATCGATCACGGGGCTCGTTTCTATGGAACGATTGCCACTCGTATTTCCACGGATTCGAAGAATCGAGAGCAGCTACGTTTTCTACAGATTCTTCTCGCTACGTCATTCGGCCCTCCACCCCCCTACGGCACGACCTATATGTGCATATGGACATATGTATATACACATCCATACTACAGATAGAAGGAGATATACAGTTACGACAGCGTTCGCGGGCTGCAGTTTACTTTCATCTAAATTATGCAGCTCTTACGTACGGCGTCGTACACACTGCACTGCAATTGCACTGCACTGCACCTTCGGCAGGCAGCCTCGCAATGCCCCCCCGTAACGTTCACAATGCACCGGGCTGGCTCGCCCCGGCATGAATTATGATAAAGAGACTGATAGGTGGATAGGAGCGGCCCAGATACGAAGGCCGGGCCAACGAACCGTCGAGGACGAAATTCCTGCTGATCCATATTGAGGAACGAGGGAAAGGGCTGGGCGACGCTTTTATAGGGGGAGGCGGGCGGGCGGGGGGGAGGATAAATCTATACGACGGTAAAAAATACAGGATTTCGCGTCAAAGTTATATATATATATATATAGATGGTTAAGGGACGATAAGAAAAATCTTTATGTGAACGCGGCTTAAGGAATGGAAAGAGTGGAAAGGCAGAGAACGAGCCACCCCGTTGTCCTCGAAGGTTCATCGGCCTTGCGTCCTTCGGAATCGAGGGCGCATGCGTCGCCGATGGGGAAAGAGGGAGGGATCGTCATATAACTTTCAACCCCTTTTCGTTACTTCGCCCTGGTCACGTGGCACTTCGACGGAAGGATTTAAAAGGAACATTTTCAATTTCAACGTGTAATCGCTCGACTTTGACGTTACGTCATTTGAATCGATTGTCACGTAAGTCGCAGGATGCCCAATCGATTGCTCGATCGATATTTAAAAAAAACTTATTTTATCGTCAATTGCATCAAGGTATCGAAAAAGTTATCTTGGACAGACGATTTTTGAGGGATGGAGGTAATCGCGAAGGGACTGGTCCAGCTTCCTGTGACAGAGGCAGATGGGGTCACGGTACCCGAGATGAAACTGGTTGGCATATTATATGTCAGAGGGTACCACCCCCCTACTCCAGTTCGTCCTGTACAACAGGGCGCTTGTATACCACAGTGCATCTAGATCGTAGATCATTCTAGGATCTATGCCAAAAAAAATCATTATTTTGGAGTCAGAAAAAAAGATTTGTCTTCCGAGCTAAATGGTATCCGGTCATTTGATCCGATCAGTAGAAACAATGCGCCAGTGTGTTCGTACGACCTCGTCCCGTAAAGACCAATCCACACGTAGCGACTGCGAGACACAGCTAGATGAGAACGCATAAGGAGTCCTTTGTTGGCTTGAGAATTCGCCCCCGTGCATTATACCACAGTGCAAGTATCAATTATGTTATCGGGCGATCGCTCGCTGGCTAATATGAGAATGCGGCTTGAGCCTGAGTGTATGTATAATACCACAATGGTTGCCATTACGGCAGCTACGGGTGCATGTAATTCAGAAAGTAATAGACTGGCTACCGTGACGCGATCGGGTCTCGATTCTAAGCAAGAAGTGCGTAGCCTTCCGATCGTTACGAAAATCGGACATTCGCCGAGAAGTCTTTAAAGATTTCACCAAAGGCCCTTGGTTCGGATCGTTATATCGGGTGTACGAAATTTTCGGTTGTCTCGTCGGGTCACTGTGGGAATTTGGTGGAAATTTTTTATTTACATTTTTTCTTAAATTAAATATCGATCTCGACACTGATGGTATATGGGCACGGGCGTACCGATTAAAAATGGCGGATACGCTGCGCGTAACGGCGAATCTGGAAAAATGAGTTTGTGCTCGTTCGAGCGAATAGGCTTTCCGAGTATATGCTGGATATATCTATTTAACGTGAAACACGTAATATGTACTGGTTTGCTATGGGCATTCGAGGCGTATTCGGTATCTCACGATCGGCATACTGTTTGCGCAACGCTACCAGCTGTAATCCTTGCTTACTGTATATTCCAATTTCTCCGTTCAAAAAAATCTCACCCGTTATCTCGAACCGGATGCTTCGGCCTCTAAGGGAACGTATTCCCAAGCTCTAGGAAGTTCGGTCTAAATATATTTTTAAGACCGGAATACAGAGTCGTCATCCTCACCGGGTTGAATCACGATAAGAATCGTGCGTCTTGCGGCTATCGGAGATGCGTCGGGACGCCACTGAATCTGGAAATACCAGGAATTTCATTGCTAACCCGTATGTCTTCCTGGAAACCCATGACTCGTTTATCAAACTCGTGTTGAATGACGATATCCTCACGAACAGTCATTGAACCCGTTTGGACGTAAAAAAAATTAAGATTTCCGAAATTAAAAAAATTTCGAGAAAAAAAAATCATTGAATTTTCAAAATTCAAAACACGCCAAATTTTTACCAAACATTTTTTCGCGAGAAAATTTTCACAATTTTCCGATCCGACACCCTCCTTTATATATGCGAACGAAGCAGCCTTCCGTGCTCTATCCAAATTGCGTTTAAGCCCACTTTCTGACTGTGCAGCTAGTAAATATCAATGACTTACGAAATTATTATTATTATGACAAATCTCATATATACCTAATCAAAGTTTTGTCCAGACGTAAGTATAGCCCTTTCCTTTCTCTATGGTGCATTCAACATGTCTTGGAGTACCTCGAGCAGCTAATGGAACTTCCACAGTGAGATACGTAACGCGACTAATCATCCATTATGAAAGAGAGAACGAGCGGTAAACCGCCGCGACGCTAAGGACCAGGCGCTATAGGAGCCGCAGCGGCGCGGGCCGTCGAACCCGGACCGTTCGCCTTACGAAATCAGGAACTTTCGAATCGGAATTTACATTTGCCTCAACACGGCGTCCGCGTAAGTATTTTAATGATACAATCATTTTTTTTAAAGCAGCTTCGAACGTCCACCATAATTTTCGCAAAATCCCAATACCGCATTAACGCCTAGCCAATGACACATAAAATAACCAATTTTTTTTTATTTCCATCAAAATTACCAACAAGCAACGTCTATGGCAATTCAAAATTTTTTCCTTCCCACTTCTTACACGCAAAGTGTCAATGAACGCGTTACGACAGTCTTCGACGTGTCTCGAGAAATTCATTGCAATTCGAATGCAGACCTGATCGAAGTGGATAGGAGCCGCTGCCCGGGTATTTATATCGTAGCGGAGCGCTAGAGTAAACGCGCCATGAAATTACCCTCGAAGATAACGGGCCGAGTTTTAAAGCACCTTTTCCTTATCTAAGCGTCGAGCCGATCGTCGTCGCAATGAAAACGAAGCTTTTGAATGGACTCGTTGGGACGATTGCGCAACCACGGCAAACAGATCTACGGTGTCAGTGAACTGCACCCTCGTGCAGATAAGACCGACGCGTCGAGAGTTCAGGAGGAGAAAGGGGGGGGGGGATCAAACATGGCGGCGATCGCGAAGCTGTCACACAGAAAACTCGATACACAATATCGAGACAAACATTAAATTTCCAATGAAACGGCCGATACGGAAAATTTTTATTTACCAGCGTGACAAATCCGCCCGAGGTCGACCTCACCCGTTTTATAACCAAGGATACATTTACAACCGAGGCCCACGGTTTTATCAACGCCGGACCGAGGATAGGCTGCACTCCGTTATGCAACTCCGGCATAATGCCATTGGTCAATGGCATCCATTCGGTGGAGTTTTTATCGAGAGAAAAAAAAAGGGGTTAACCATTATAATTGATCTGTTGCCATAACCATGTAAAGGTCACAATTTTTTCAAACGGACCAATTAGTCTTGCCGCAAAGTAGACTAATTTACCGAGGACAGGAAAAAAAAAAGAAAATTTTCTTTCTCAAAGACAATCCGTATCCGCCCCTGAGATGCGTAAGATCGCAAAAAGAAAGGCCGTACGTGAATCAGGATGAATCGCCGATAAAAACGAAAAGTGCCACACGCAACCAGCGCATGGTAAACAACATTTCGCCGGACGTCATCGCCGTCGTAGGAAGCCTAGAAACGAAAACGAAAGTACCGGCCAAGTCCCACGCTGCGTGTACGTGCGTCCAAGTGTACGCAGGTACTCTCTCCTAGGTTCGCGACTGGCGAAACTCAAGCGAAGAGGAGGCTGTCTCTCTCGCACTCCCTATGACGCCCGGCGAGAGTTCGCGAATCTCAAAGCCGCGATTGGCAATGATCGTCGCGCGCTTCGGACTTGAAGCCGAAAGTGTCCGAGTGAATTACGAGAGCGACGACCGAGCGTCTTCGGGCGCGAGTCTGACGTCATCAGGGTGAATCAACGGCGGGCGCTCTATCGGAGACAATCCCGTGGGCCAACGAAGTTTTGGCTGGAGTGAAAAAAATTTTGACGATCGACATACGGAAAAATGAGTCATCGATCTGGGGGATGTCGATTTTTTTTTCTTTTTCTTTTCATCTCCACACCGTGGCAACACGCGTCACAGGACATAGGCGTACGATACGTAAACCCGATTGCCTGATGAATCTCTATGTAATAGGAATAACGTGTACGGGCGAAGAGGGAAAAGAAAAAAAAAGTATAAAAATACGTAAGAGATTCGTCGCGATGTTTCTCGGTCACCAGGTATATCCTGGAAACAACCCTCGAAATAGATCGAGTGGCTGGAATAGTAGGCAGGGAGTGGTTTACATTGGCGTCGAACGAGGGTGAGTCCGCAACTCCGCGCCCGACAAAGGACAACGAACCCGGGTCAGGAGTTGTCCGGGCTAACGCGCCCCCTTCTCCTACCCCCGCGTACGCCCCTGGTCGCGCGAACCCTCCACCGGCCGACATCCTGAACGCGGGGTACCCACCCCCCCGGTACACCGCCTACTCTGGCATCCTCGCCCAACAACCCTTGGGTCGACCCTCAGCCTCTTCGACCCCCGGGAGAGGAATCGATGTAGGCGCAGATTTTCTTACCCACATACACCCTCCCGCCCTTACGAGGAGAGACTATTTTTTTTTTTTACAATTGCCCACGTGCTTTCGAATGGTCTTATTTTTTTTTTACTTCTCATTCTTCCTTAACGATCTTACCGCACTGGTGTCTGTGATTCTCGTTTCGATTTTCTTTTAAATTCAAAGATAAAGCGAGAGTGCGAAAGAGACGGAACATACCCGACAAGCCCGGGTAAAAGCGAGATAAGAGATGCTAAGGTTACAATTCCCACTTACTCCTGAAACCGATCGGGAGTCAAACGTTAAGGCTCACTCGCGGAGTGGCGACCACGACGTAGTTTCCGTCGACGTAAATAGACCGGTGAGATACCCGCGATGCCTTTAACTTCGTCCCGTTTCAACGACTCCCGGGATTTTCCATCGATCCCCCCGTTTTCCTCTTGCCACAACCGGGACCTACCGATTTCCTGAAACTGAAGGGAAAAAAGTCAATCCAGGACCAACGGACGCCCCAGTGCCCATCGAACGACCATAGAAATCAATTATAGCGATAAAGTCGCCACTCGACAGAAGCAGACCCCGATCGAGATTTGCGAATCCGCCCACCGCTGTCTCCCCGCGCGCTAGGACTGGCACGTCCTTCATGTATATACATATTTAGTCTCATAGGTGGTATCCCAGACCACCTATATATATATATATATATTGTACACGTAACGTAGCGACATGCTGTGTGCCTGGTCCCGTGTGTCCGTGTGTCCGTGCGACGGCCTAGATTCTCCCGGGTTCAACAGTCCCTATCGAGGTGACTGGTTGCTCGCTTGCTCAACAACAACCGACTGACTCCTGGTAATGCGGCGAACCTTCGAGAAACGTGCCCAGAAGCCGAGCGAGTCGAGAAGCTCGAACTTCGACCTTATGCCGCACGGGAGACGCATCTCTGTACACGCGTCCAGCATCCCAATCTGAGGAGCATCGTGGGCGCCGAAGTCTCGCTTATCGTCAGTTGCGTCGATTGCTCACTTTTCAGGCTCGTCGACGTCCTCGCAAGATGGTTGGGATGGATTCAAAAAAAAAAAAAAAAAAAAAATTTCAAACTCAAAAAAAATTTTCCAAAAACGATCAATTCGAAAAACCGCATTTGTTATTGGAAATTAATTCTCGTATCGCCGAGTCCTCAATCATTTGTCTCACTTTCGATCGCCGCTCTTGTGGAAGGATCGACAAAGACGGGAAAGTCTCCTCGGCCGGCGAGTCGTGCCGGGAGTTTAGAAATTTCGCGGAGAAAGTGATTATCGCGTAGCGAAATCCGACCAGTTTTCACCGGACGATATTTCGTCCGGCACTCTCGGCAGACGATGCCCGGACACGAAGGATCGTTCGGGATGCTGCATACCTCTCACCCATTGGCTTCGCTACGGCCGTGTCTCGTTCTTTCACTCTCGACGCGACTAACGAAAGTAAAAAGCGTCGCAGTTTGAGAGTCACTGGCTAGTGTGTAATAGTTTCGATTGAAAGGAGGTTACGGAGTGACTGAACTTTTCGTAAGTCGGTGTGTGCGATACGAGGCACTCGTAAACGTATGCGTAGTTGCGCGCGCACACGCGTCCCGATACTCTGTAATACACTTAGCAGATACCCATATATGCGTGTAATACCTATATAAATTGCAGAAATTAATAAAACGATCCAGGACACAGCACCATAAAGCGGCGTTCACAATGGCGAAGCTACGTCGAAGAAAATAAATAAATCTTTCGGATGTTCGGTGGATTCGAATTCTAAGCTAATCGAAGCAAACTATATATATATACACGTATGAATTCTTCGTCGCGTTACGCACGATTTACGAGCATCCAGAAGTCGTAAAGGACTATTTACACGCCTCGTAGGAACGTCCGAGACCTAAAGATCGGTTTACATGTTTTCGCGAGACTCCATGGCACTGACGGTCTATGGCTGCTGGTCGAGGCCGCCAAACGAAAATAGACCAGGGCTATATGGATCCAATGAAAGATTCAGAGAAACGATCCGAGCAAAAGCTACGAATTGAAGGCGTAGTGTGCTGCTGATGGGTCGATTCTCTTTGCTTCCGTCGATAATGAAATTCCACTGGGAATCGATCGGGATCTTCGGATTTGATTCGCGACTGTCGTTAAGGTCGGGTATGACGAAAGTAGGGTGACTCGCGATGCGATAACGTTGATACAGTGCGAAATGACTTTTCGGTGCGTTCACGAAGTTGAGATTGGAAAATTGCAAATAAAAAAAAATGAAGCTATGATTTACGGAAGGAAAGCGAAACTGGCTACGGGTTAATGGTTCCATGCGTTGGTGACACGGCGCGCGTCTTGTTGACGTATGATTCCCGACAACGAATGTTACGTAATCCAATTAGACGATTATAAAGAGACGCGTAACCTGCCACTTGCGGTAAATCCAGAACGGAGGTCAACGAGTGAATCATACGTGAGGAAGAGAAAAAAAAGAAAATTTTTACATTTTTTTCTCGAAATTACGTATCCACCTAATACGCCTAAAATCAATATCGATCAGGTGGTTAACTAAAACATCGAAAAGTTGTGACGATCGATTTTAAATTGAATTATCGATTAATCTCATACGGAATTGGTTTGATGTCGATATGAAAAAGCTAAAGGCTTTGTCGCTAACTTGCACTACCAGTACAGTAGGTAACTCGTGTACCCGATAAGCCAGCTTTCTGTATCGTCGCAGTAGTAGGTGGCAGTACGAGTCAGACACTGGTTAAGCGCGTGGGTAAGGCCGAGCGCGGTGCTAGCGTCAGCCGACAGAGTGCGCTGGCGTTCGGGTTGGCTTTTACGGGAGCCTGAGACACCTAGCGGAAGTCGTGCGAACTGACACGGTCGTTGTCACTTATAAACAATCCAACAGGTTCCACGTGCTCGGAAGTTGAGTGTACAATTTGTTATTGAGATTGTTGCGTAATCTTCGACGACAAGAGCCCATGAAATATTACAAAAAAAAAAGGGTAACCAAAACGCAAAAATTTACACCCCCGGACGCTACGCACGATAAAATGTTCTTCATGAATTATATCAAAAAATAAAAATCTGACAAGACAATAACAAAGACAATCTTCTTTACCGAATAGAAACAACGAAGAAATGAAGAATTACGAAAAGATGGATCCAAAAAACCACAAAGAAATATCCCGCTGACAGTATAACCGTCCCTACGCCACGACACATTCCGGTTTTAACCCACATTCCTGACGTACATGGTAATTGCAGGCGTTTACAAAAAGGAAAAAAAAAAAGACCAAAAAAAAGACAAAAGTCTAAACTAAAAAAATAATCATTCCCTAAATACATGTCAAAATATTCATACAGTATGTTATTCTTTTACTCAATACCCAAGGGTACCACTCCGCCAGCATATAAGGTACCAGGAGAGCACAGGATCCCAGTACAATATATAATTTCGCGCGTCAGCGTCTCAAGGGACTGTCGGAATTCACCCCAGGGATCCGGAGGACGCCATTTCGCCGTCCCTGCCGTCTGCCGAAGAGGCGCTTCTCTCCCACAGTTGCCAGGGGTCAGTGACCGGGCGTCCACCGCGTGTGCGTTTAACATGTACATACTTTACCGAGCGAGCTGGCAATATACGTATATACATGTATACACCTAAAAACTAAACACGCCTGTATACGCACTGCATTCACAAACGGATGCGCCCTGCCGACGCAACGCGCAACGCTATCGCATCCCGTGATAGGGAGAGTCAAGGAGCCGCGATGCGGGCACCGCGAGGGAGACAACCCAACCTGAGCCTTAGGCAACGCGCTTCGACGATACGTAGTCTAGGTTAGGGACGTGATCGTAATTTTAACGTGGGGCCCCGAGCACACGCACCGCGTGCAGCCGAAGCGCGACCTGCCGCGTCCCTCCTTAAGAATACCCGTGGAGCAATCTATTTCTAGGAACGACTATTATTACACAAGAGCCTGAACAATAAG
This sequence comes from Cephus cinctus, assembly GCF_000341935.2. Taxonomy (NCBI): domain Eukaryota; kingdom Metazoa; phylum Arthropoda; class Insecta; order Hymenoptera; family Cephidae; genus Cephus; species Cephus cinctus. Next base: position 2,010,660 of record NW_014333664.1, on the reverse strand, counting down.
ACGAACAAGGTCGACGTGCAGATTGGCCGGAGCTGTCGATTAACGATGAACTTCGCGATTCTATAGAACTGCAATTAAATCTGAGCTGAACCACGTGCGATTGGCTGTCATCCGTATACATGCTGCGCGAGCTGCCGACGCCTTGTGCCACTGGTACAGCACGGACTATAGTAAATTATTAACATACAAGCCAAACGATAGTAGGACGGTCGTGCGTCGAATCTACCAAGAGTAATAAAAAAAATTGATCCGTAACAAAAAAATTGTTTCATTCCACAAGCGTGCCATTAAAGAAAAAGTGTGAAATATCTTGTGTAAAATACATTCGACGCACCACACGTGAAACGAAGCGATCGTACAAGGCGCGTGCGAGACCCGGAAGTCTTTCTGGATGTGAAAGGACGGCGCGGTGGGATGGTAAGGTTAGGATCTATTTCCAGGGTATCCTACGACTCCTAACTGAACCCACTTCCTCTTCTCTCTCTCTCTCTCTCTCGCTCTCTCTTCCTCGCTTCCTCGCTACATCCCTCTCGCACAGGCCTCTCTCGCTTCCCAGCTCCGAGACCTTCACCCCGTTTAGCCTTCACCGAGCTCGCAGGATTCCGGGGCTGCCGGGGCAACTATACATCGAGGCCACGTGGATTCGCCACGGAGCGAACCGACCAAATTTATCCACTGATTTGAACGTATGGCTCCCGCGGTCAGATTCTCGCGCTGTTCAGGGACGCCCACGTGGTCGCTAATGGACCGGGTATAGTGACAATCGCCAGCATCGATACGGGACTTTAATAAATAGAACTGAAATTACTTGGTTTACGCCGTGAGTACCTTGCGGGGGATTTAATGTACAGCGATGATCTCACGGCAGCCTCCTTAGTGGGTCCAGGATGATTTGTATACGTCGTTACCCATGTACACCTTCGGGAAGGAGGAGGACAGTCAGGAAGCTTGTGCCGTTTCTCCGGTTGCCAGGACAACGGCGACCTTGTCCCGCGCAACCAACCTCCCCCCCCCCC
>NW_014333664.1:2003454-2009524 GCF_000341935.2 Cephus cinctus | reverse complement strand
CCCCATTCTCACCCCTCGCTCAGCAGACCCCCCGACGTCGCTTCCGATTCCTACGCGAAATTCACCACGTGGCGATAACAGCTGTACCGAGCAGGTACCAGCCGTTTACGTAGTCCAGTCGAGAAGATATATTCTAGAGTGATTCTTTGAGAGTGAAACTACTAAACTTTTTTCAAGCGTTTTCACGAATTTTATTTTAAGAAAAGCTGCTCTTATCGATGAATGCTATTTACTTCTGGACTTTTTTTTTTCCTATTTACGGCATTCCCGACGTCTCTCGTTCTTATAGGAGGAAGCAACGAATTAATCGAAACAGTCGAATTGGCCCATGTGCCTCGATGGGGCCGGCAGATACAGAAAGTCAATACGTGTGATCGATCGTGTCGATTTACTGTACGGAAAGAAAAATTTCAACGATTAGTTAAAGTAATACAACAGTCAGGCATTTCCTCATTGACTTCTCTCTCGGATACGATTTCCGAGGCTGATACAGAAGTAACTCTGAAATATGTGAGATATGTAATATTTATAATTCTCATCTTCCATAAGGAACGACCTTTTCGAATATACCCCTTAAGCACGCATTGCGATAATTTCCCCGCTGGCGAAAAGCAACCCTCGCGGGATTTCGACCACCCTCGGCCCACGTAAACAATTCTCGGGCAGTTCAACGTTTCGGTACAAAGGATTCTTTAATTCGATCTGCTCCTTTGTTTGGCCTCGTACCTTCCCATCAGCCGCTTCAGAGATCCTTTTATCTCCAATCTCCGCGCTCGCCATGCCAAGAGAAAATTTCGCGATAATTTTCAAATTTTCCAAAAAAAAAAATATTTTCAACGTACAGAAGACTGAGTATTTAACGAAAGCATCCCTCGTGGCAATGGATTGGCCAAATTTTTTTTTTCTTTTTCAAAAAAAAATTTTAAAAATCCAAACTTCATAATCCCTATAAATAGCCCTAAATGCATGTCAAGGACCTTCTCAAGGAACGACAGTATCGCAGACCAATTTTTCTATCGCAATGTCAAAGTTCACGGCGACCAGAGTGGCATAGACGAAAGCTACGAGGGGGAAATGAAAACACGAATCCGCGCGGAGACAAGGCCTGGCAGTTGGGGATGAAGAGGCTAAGAGAGACAGTTATCAAAAAGGGAGTATAGGACAAGATGGCGGAGCGCGCCATCATTCAGGATCAAGGTCCCCGGCTCTTTCGCCGGTGCAGCAACGGCGGCCAACAGTGGATAAGGGATGCATCGTAAACTCCCCACCCATATAAAAGCATCTGGAATGGGGATGGTATTACGGGTAGTCATGGCAACACTGGTTTCCCGGTTGCAATCAATAAAGTGCAACATTCAGAGAAGCCATGACATTGTCGTCGGCGAGCATCGACCTGTCAGCCAATCGCGGGGTTCGACGTACCGTCGTTACAGAAAATAAAAAATTATCTCAATTTCGCAAAGTTACGCGAGCACCCAACCTTTGGCAAATACATATTTCGATCAAGTCAGCTATTGATCGACGGGCATATCCGTGGGGGTGGGAAACCCGAAAAAAAAAATATATATATATATATATATATATAATGCTTTCGGGTTGCGCCTTGTACAAGGGGTTAGTTTAATATACGAAGGAACTTTCTGGGGCCAGCGCCTTACGATTGCCCTTCGCTTCTCGTTCAAGGTCCGGAATAGGGTGCACTGCACGTTTACTCCTCGGGGTTGCCATGACGACCGCCACTAAACTACCCTTGCAGCACTTGGAAACTGCGCTCGACTTTCCACCCTGTCTCGCGGCCACCCTCGCGCGAATATTACACCAAGAGAATCCTGAACAAAGAAACCAAATCTGAATTCTCGTATATCGCCGCGTTACCGTGCACAGTTACGTGACGGCGAGAGACCTTTGACCTTCCGCAAAATTCTGCAGACACCAAATCACGGGTCCGTAACGATCTCACGAAACAAATTTTTTCGCAATTAATTGTGCATTTCACCCCCCCCCCAACCCATTAAATGACTGTTGCATCGTTCGTAACAAAGCGGTGTAAAAAATGAAAAAAAAAAATTTTTTTTTTTTTTTTTTTTAAAAAAAAAAAAAAAAAAAAAAAAAAATTTCTCCCCTTCCGCCAATCTCACGTCGTGACGTCATTAGAGACTCAGCGAAATGCGTCATGAAAAATACGGGTTACGGTATTGAACGATCGAGCTGTTGTTCGAGGGCTGGTCAAAATTTATTTATATGACGTAACACCTACTCGTATCGATATATCGATACGCCGCACAGTATCGATAAACCATACGACACTGCACGATATGCCATATACACAGCACGGTATGGATAGTCGCGTGGTTCGATTCGCGTGTCGCATGTAAAGGTCTGTTCACAGGAACAGAGAACAGGAAGTCGGTAGTTACCCTTTGTGCCTGAGATTTAATCTAATTAATCCGACGAGAGGAGCAATCATGGTGGTAGCTCGTTAGAGACTCGGCTAACTCCGTACCCCTCCACACGTTTCTTGAGACCGTCCTAGCTGACGTCACTCCGCACGAATCTTTCCCACCGTTAAGGTCACAATCAACGGGTCCAAAGTTTCAGCGAAGCTGGCTAATTGGCGCGAGCAGAATTTGCCGCGGGAAAGAGTGAAAATTGAAGGTTAAAAAGTCGCACGTTGCAGGACGACGTACGGCGGCGTTCAATAGTAATCCGAAAAGTCCATTGACCTTTGGCCAGAGGATTGAATAAATGACACGAAGTCGATCGCCTTAAACCTTAACGAAGTCCAGTCACGCGACCTAGCCTACAATCTGTGCGCGTTCAGCTACGCCAAGATGGTTAGATATTTCTAATCGGCGACGCGGCAGTCCCGCGAGCGAGAAGCTCGGCTGCCGCGGTCGTTGCGTGCGACGCGGTATTAAGCCATTCGACGGAAGTGACGCAATACGCCAGGCTCGATTTCTCCACGGCTTTAAAAAGATTACGACGATTGTCGCGTAAGGTACTCGCACTCGGTTTAAGGTCGTTGCGCTGAAAGCGTACCACCCTTTTGCTCGGTATAAATATACACGTAAATTCTCATGGAAAGGAAGAGTAGTCGCTTTGGAACAATAAGCATATAGTTTTACGGTAAGTTCGGTACTTGGGTTTTATTTGTGAAAATTTTTTTTTACAAATTTCACTACGAGCCTTCCTGGCGAATTTAGGCAAAGCTAATCCGCTTATAGGTTAGGCGATGGTCTTTGCCAAAAAAAAGTATTTTTTTTCTTTTGGAAAAAAAAAAAACAAAAAAAAACGAGAGATAGTCTTCGGAACCTTCCGATAAGAATTCCCTATCTTCTCTCTCTCTCTCTCTCTCTCTCCCGTCAGCAACTTCGTAGTACCCCGTCGGTACCTTCGATCCCTTCAATCCCCACTCTCCGCCCAGCCCAAGTTACACTTCTTGCAAGCACCTGCCCGATCGACTGTTACCTGACCACATTGCGATCTTACGACCGTTCTACCCCGGTTCTATCCACAGGGAATAAAGGAACACGACTGTATGAAAATGTGGATTCCATCCAAGAGCAATCGGTCGATCGGGTCCTTCCGTTGCGTGTCGCACGACTTTTGATTCTGATACCAACATCATTGAGAGGCGTCAATAAAATTTTCCAAGGGATTTTAATAATTTGGCGAATTTGAAGTGGCCCTTTTTTTACACGGCAGTGAAAAATTTTTTTAATTCATATACAAAAAAAATGTGCCAATTGACAATTGGCATGTAAAATTAAAATTTCAAGTTCCGACAGACAGAGGCCTACAGTCGTTGCCCATTAAACACGTGACACTGGCGCCTTTAGCAATTCAAATGTAACGCGCATAATAGAATGCGATGCAAACACAACGTGCTACACGCTTTATATGTATTAATGGGTCAGTGGCATCAGGCGTCGAGTGTACACTGAACCTTGCTCGTGCATTGCACTTTTGCCATGGCCTCATCCTCCGCCCCCTCCGCCACCTCCTACCAGTCGTCGTTCTCCCACTCCTTCCACCGGCATACACTCCTCCCCTCTCCCTCGCACTCACTGTACGCGTCTACGAAGCAGCTTGCACTCTCGAGAAGCGCACATAGCGGGTCCCCGCTGAAAGACGCGTAACGACGGAAGACAATGAAAAATTAATGAATGAGAAACCTGAGACGTTCGCACGCGGAATGAAAATTTCTCGATAATTGAGAAATTTTAGGAAATTTCAAAATCGACGGAGATAAGCGTGGAAAATAATTTGCGGTACCGAGGAAAATTAATTTTTGCAAAAAAAAAAAAGAAAAAATACGACGCGCCGAATCTAAGTAAATTTGCCATGCGAAAATCGTAATGCTGGCGCAGTTCGCACGTAGCTGTAAGCTGGGACAAGGCCGCTGGTGCATCGTCCTATGGCCGAGGTCTTTGCACTCAGCCATGTGCAGAGCACGCGAGAGAATTGCCGCTAAACAGCGACGCACGGGAAGCACGAGGGTCGCCGCTTGCGTTGCGCCCAGGTATGGGTTCTTGGTTCTTGCCAATTTACTTGCACTCGAAATACTGGAATATGGTTGTCCCTGACCACGTGGGACGATAGGTGCCAATTGGAAGGGTAATCGTATCTACGGGTGTTTTATTAATAAAAACAAAAAAAATTGTCTAAAGGGTGTCAAAATTTTTGTATAAATATTGAAACAGGAATATCGAGGATACTTAAGTTTTTAATATTATCGGAGGGTATACGTTTATATGGGGTATGTTGAACGAGCGGCGAGGGGGAAGGAAGTAACTGACGCAGATTCTTCTATGAACTTGTGAAAAAGAAAAAAGAAAAAAAAAAGAAGAAGAGCGAAGCTCCTTCCGAGACGCGTTACAAATTGCCACGACATAAATAACAGTTTTATTTTGGCCGTGCAGGCCCGTGCGCCTCCTTGTAAATAATCCAAAAACCGGCCGATCGTAAATCAGCCCTAAGGGCCGAATCATTTGGGACATAAATAACATTATTGGTTTACTGTCCCGCAGCGACAAGCGTCGAGTGTCTCCCGTAGTTCGGCTTCCTTGGAATTTATGAGTCCCAATGAATATTCCCCGGAATTCCAAACGGTCCAGATTTTAGTCATCGCCTCCGCTGGATATCACGATTACCTGTGCGCGAGATAACCCGAAGAGCATACAAGAACACGTGAGAGCGCTAAGGACACACGTATGTACATTCACAGAACAGAACATTGTAAGGGATTCTTCGATTGTCCTATAGGAAGAAAAACGCCAAAAAAAAGTTTTGAATTACGAAATAAAAATATATCACGTGATACCTGATTAGTCTTGACAATATAATAGTGGAAGATGAATTTCGATTATTTCCCAAAAAAAAAAAAAAAAAAAAAGAAAAGGGTCCTACAACCGGAAGTGCAGATAAATCGTGAGATCTTTGTACCATAAAATAGGTTAACCCGTTCCAGATTCCTTCTTTCTGATGAAAAAAAAAGAAAAAAAAAAAAAAAGAAAACCTGCGGAAGAGCCGGAAAACGTATAAAAAAAAAAAAAGAAAAAAGAGGAAAAGAAAAGGGAAGAAATCTGGCAAAGATCGCAACCCAATCAGGCATCCCCTTGACAGAAGGGTAGAGAGAAATACCTGCGTGACGTAGGGTTAAAGGAATGAAGAAAGTGGGTGGGTGGATCCACAGTGTTATTTTATCATACACAAGTCCGATGTATGGAATTGGTCCCTGGGGGCCGGGTTTTTCGATATTTTGATACCGGGGACCAAGCGAGGTTGCAGCTGCCCTACGCAGGAGCATTTCATAAATTCGGAAAGCGTCTTCCCACGCGTCGATTCAATTTCGATAAATTTATCCCGAAAATCCTTCAACAATAATCGGACGGGGCCCTATCCCATATCCCTGGTCCCTATCCTTTCCCAAAAAGGGTTTCTCGGTCACACAGGTATCGGTGGGCCCTTCCTCTTCAGAATGATGAACCTCAATGGTCCTCCGCACTGTGCTCCAGATATTCCTACGTATTGTCACGGGGTATCTCAGGGGCGGGTGGGCAGGGGGGGG
>NW_014333664.1:2002996-2003378 GCF_000341935.2 Cephus cinctus | reverse complement strand
GGGCAGGGGGGGGACCCTTCATCCCATTCCGAACCCCTTTGTCGAAATATATCAATACCCAGAGTAAGGCCCATTCTTCGACTGAGGAAATCTCACCAGGCAAGACCTCGGGGGCCCGTCAACGGGGTCCGGGGTCTCTGCTAATAATTTAACTGGTTCAATTTTCGAAAACCCCTTTTCACCCGTAAAATCTTCGTCTACATAAATCTCACTTTACGCAAAGCCCGGCTGACAGTTTTCCCACCGAAAAACATGATTTACGCTCAGCTTCGACAGCGTGCTTGGTCTGTTTTAAAAATAACACGAATAATTGTCAGGAGTCAATTAACGTCATTGAAGGGGGGGGGGCGGGGGGGGGGAGGAATTCTTTAATTTTCAAAAT
>NW_014333664.1:1997246-2002881 GCF_000341935.2 Cephus cinctus | reverse complement strand
GGAGGAATTCTTTAATTTTCAAAATACACTCGTCGCCACTCCATACACGTCACGCAGACGCGAAAATAAATTTGTACTTTACATAAAAACCATTGATACCGCCGGGATAGAAATTTTCGTCTATATGAAATACGAAAATTTGTTGACTTTGGTAATATATTAAATAGGTCAGCCGTGACCTTGTTCCCGGATGAGATTTTTTTTTTTTTTTTTTCTTATCATACATCGACCTTATCCTTGTTCGGCGTGTCGTCCGTAAAATGAATTGCCGCGACAGATACAAGATTAAGTATCGGATACGTGGACAAGAAGTGATAGTAAAGCGAGTGAAAGGCATACGGCGAAAGGTTATCAAGTTTAAGACCACCTCCCCTCCGCCCCCTCCTGCCGGATGGCAAGGGGTGGTTACACAAGTGTGGCCAAGGTCGGGAGCGGTAAACAGTAATCGTTTCCCTGGCAACGACCCCTCGAGAATTCTCCATTGCGCAACCTTGAACGTCCCAAAGAGCAGCTCCTAATTTTGAGCCGAAGCAACGAAAAACAGATGAGAATCCCATTGCAAGCTGCAATCCACGATATAATTGTTCCTCGTACTAGTGTTAATTACGGTGAAAAAAAAGAAAAAATATCTTCGACAATCGCAAAAATTCGTAAGACCCCGACGAGCGTCGAGTCGACTTCTGAAATTTGTGTTTTGGTAATTCAACCGCAGAGGGGTCGCCCGGCTAGAGTCAATAAACAGAATCGATGCTTCGAGTCTTTGAAACTTTCTGTACAAATTTTCGGAGCCTCTTCCGACTTTCACCTCCGAGATAAAGTCCGTCCCCGATCCGTCGCCAAGGGATGCCCGCGCTCGTGCCTTCCTGACTTCCGCGATTCGATAACAGCTCCCAAGGCCAAAGCCTGAAGGACGGCGGGAAGGGGAGGGAGCTTCGCGGGGGGTCGAACGAAACGCCCTCCCGGCCGAAAATTGTCCTCGTTCTAGCTGGTTAAACTGTTCGAAAAATCCCGAAGGGGTTCCCGATGACGCCCGGGGACTTTCGGCTGGAATCGAGAATGGAGTAAGAAGCGGCCCGAATGTACAGCTAGAGCCGTGAGAATCATGCTCCGTCGCTCGTGAAATTTTTATTCGTCCAAAAACAAAGCGACTCGACGTCCCTGAGGCGAGCGCGTATTAGATCTCGCGAAATATAAGTTTTTTGACGCGAGGGGAGTAAAACTTGACTGACGCACATTTCTGAACACACGGTATACAAGGACCTAGTGGAATAGTAATCGCAGGCGAGACGCATAGACGGATAATGTGAAATCATGAGCATCGGGTATCGAGCCCGCTGGGCCGTAAATACCAAAAGTAACAGTCGAAGGGTCCGTTTAATTATGGCAACGCTTGATTTTCATTGTCCGCGATACACGTTGGTGATGTGTAAAATAAATATTTCATGACGCAGCCCCTTTGCGCCTCGAGAGTACGGCCCTATCGTCTGCAGACAGAGATAGTGATACTCTGACTATTTCCTTCGAATACTCAAGGTTCGTAGCCGGAAAAACTTCGGCCAAAAGCACGCGAAATAAAGCTTGAAAAATTTTAACAGACAATACAAAGCACCACCCGCCGACTAGCCGATCGCATCAATCCTCCTGGCACCGGTAACGAAAACTCCCAAGCATAACGTCAGAGCGGCGCTATATCGAGCGAGACGTAAGCAGCGTTCGTTTACCCTTGACTATCAGAGCCGAGGTGTCTTTTTCGAAATGCAATCGCGTAATTTTTATGCCAGCCCGGTATCTCGTCGATAGGGCGACTATAGAAATTAACGAGCGTCAAGTTGGTACGGGAGTGCACGTCGGAGGCAGAAGCGACGAAAGAATTTTGAACTCGGTCAAAGACTGATAGGCCCAAAGTTACTACCGATGAGACCTTCGGGGCCGAGTGTGAACTTGCGATTGGTCCGAGTACCCGAAATAGGCTGATAGCGATAAAGGATCGGTCCAAGGTCAAAGGGACCTTGAATCCTCGCCAAATGATTTCTCAGTAGCAGGTTAGCCTACGGAGACAAAGGAAATCTTCTTCCTCTAGTCCTTCGTCGTAGCCCCCGTGTCGCCCTGTACGTGGCAGCAGGCAGTTGGGGTCCCTTCGAATATCAGCAGAAGGGCCGAGTGCGCGAATGGCCGCCCGAGGTCTGTGACCGTGCAAGATCAACGGACGGCGCGGACCTTGAGAAGACTCGTGGCGCAGCCCTTCGCCTCCCTCGCGCCGATTCCCCGGCTCTGCTGGGCCCTTGGCTCCGGCTGCCACGGGTACCAACTGCGAGGCTCGAGGTGGCTTCTCGAGCATACGCGAGTGCACGTGGACACGGGAACGGGACGATGGCGACGACTCTACCACGCGGAGGAGGTGGAAGACCAAGGAGGGAAGGGCAGGAGTGCAGATTGCACCGTGTCTTTAGGCTGCCGCCACACTGGCGTAACCCCGCGCCAATACCCGCAAGCCGCTGATATGCAGGCCGATGCACCGACGTGGCCCCGGTCGGGGCCAATGCACTTTGGAATTGCTCCCTTCTTCGCTCTGCTTCTCTGTCTCTACGCCAAGGATGAGGGATCAGCCTGAACTTGAGGATCGCAGGATTTACCGGGAGAAATAAGAGACAGGAAAGGAAAGAAAAAAAAATGCATCAACCCTCATTCCACAGCATCTCGATACGTTCGTTTGCGTCGTCCTCATCGTCACGAAGATGAAACGCTGGACCTTGATCTTTGCCATTAAAAATTTTCTATCTAAACTTCTGGACCCACCCTGTATATTTCCGTGATCTCGCTTCGGGACTTGGCCGACTGCTGAGTTTATTTCTGCTCCCTCTTGGATCCTAACGCAGCCTCTTCCCTGTCTTGTTCTTCTGCTTCCTCTCCACTTAGCACCACTACCACTGCTACCGCTAGTATTACTACTACCACGGATACTGCTACCACGGATACTGCTACCACTTTCGGATTCTCCGCCTCTTCGAGATTCTACGCACGGAAGTCAGCAGCGAGATTAATGACGGGACCGTGTTCTGGTCCACTTCCGTTAACCGTAATCTTAAGACCCTTCCTCCGTTCGTCTCCGTGACCTTTAACCTCGCGCAGCAGTTCCTTACCGCTTTCCTGTGATTTCTGCTCGACCCACAGACACCGTGGAACACATCGTAGAGAATGAGCCAGTAAATGACACCCAGTGCGATCCGACCAGTCGCCATTTCATCCCGGATCGTCTAATAACTTTCCTCCGCGTCCACGTGGTTAATAAACGTCATAGGCACGAGATGCGGGCGTTGCATCACTGCAGCTGCATTCGCAACAGGTCGGCACAGCCGACGGCAACGAGCACGGGTAACCAAAGGCCCGACAGCTGCTGTTTACGTAAAACCCTTTTCGCTAAGGATGACCGAACCGACCGACGAAAATTCGACAGATGTTACGATTTTCCTATTTTTCCGGTTAAATCTACTGCTTTACATATTTGCGTAAATTTATCCATCTGTCCGATAACCTACCCTTGGACCACGTATACGCCTAGACGCAACGCGTCAGGGACTCTCGCAGGACTTTCAAAAGGATCCCAAACAATATTTTACCTGCCTAACGTCCTTAAGTCGGGATACGAAAGGGATCCTTTCTTTTCCATGCTTTAATAAACTTCGTCCACCCTTTCACTGTATTTTTACACCAATCAACGAAACCCCGTGTGACTCGCACGAAAATTCAGGATCCCTTTCAAACGATATCCACGACGAGTCCTTCGAGTATTGGTCCAGTACACATAAAAGTCCCGGGTCCATAAGTGATATCCCTTGAGAACCACCCTCGGGGACGTATCGTCGATCCGCCATTGATGATGGACCAAAAAGAATTTTTTTTTTTTTGCAAAAATATTTTCACTGGAATTTGAACTTTCGCGGGTATCCTGTGACGTCAGCGGGTACGCGCTATTCGCAGAAGCACGAAGCGTGCGAATCTCAAAGGTATATTATCCCAGCGAAAGTACGAAGCATCGTTTTTTTTTTGCCCGGTCTCATTATCGGGTCTGCAAATGAATTTAATTGTCCGTGTTATATACATATTAAATAATCTATCAGGCCTAAGATAAACCATCCTCGTATATACTGATTAGAGCTAATTAAATCGATCGACATTAGCGCCAGGCTAAATACGGAGAAAATTTGTTTCACTCAACGTAATTAAATGGACGCTTGATAACACTGGCGAATTAATCTTCGCGAGTTCGCGGGAGAAATTAAAAAAATTCAATCGATCGCAAAGCAACGATATTTTCCAATTGAAATATAAATATCGTGATACGTGAAAAAAAAAAAATTAATCAAAAGCCAAAGCAAAATGAAATACTCCAAAATTTCTCCTCGCGTCTCCGTAGTTACAAAATCCTTCGAATTGTACTTTTTTTTTTCATCTCCAAACGTATCAATATCAATAATAAAATTTCCCCAGAGCTAACGTCATGTTTACTCTCACCCACTAAAAAGCGTCGCCCCCCCCCCCACCGCCCCAAAAAAAAATCTTTGCCATACAAATTTCACAAATATTATCCGAGTCCCTCGAAACTCCATAGTAACGTCCACGCGGTTCCACGATCACCTGTTGGGTCCTTTGATCGTCGCAGCTGCCATAATTTCTCCTCCCTCCCACCACTTTCCCCAAGATCTCCACACTGTTACGTCCTGCCAGGACACTACTGGCACACCCGTCACGTGAATCGCGAAAAGGGTTTTTCGTACAATTTGCGTAAAATCCGAGACTCCCGGCAGATGTGTAATCATTCAATGGACGAGGAGCTACATAGGACATGACCAAAGAAGACACGTGGCCACGACACGTAGGGGGGCCCATAGGTGCTGCTAACTCCGAAAGGATGTTAAATACCAGCTTACGTAAAAGGATCCGGACAGATGCGAATTTTCAATACCAGACATATACATATCAAAGGGTTCAGCTTGGGCGACAGTCACGGTACATATTTGCCAAAAGTTCGAAAAACTAAATTACAAAAAATTCACTTTTCACAGCAAATCCATCAACCGTACTTACTCTAACGCAGTTTATCAGAGTCCACGGAGTATATATGGTAATTCGTAACTCACCTGAAACAAAAAAAAAAGGTTACGTATAAATAAGTATCAGACACGCCGGACACGCGTCCAATTCTGGGATAGGGGGCAGGTGAAAAACTCAATCGCAATTTTCGATCTTGCTCCTTGACGACCCAAAAATAATCACGTCGCGAAAGTCCACGTACAACGTACCGGGTGGCCAATTTCCTCTCCTGGTCTTTCGACACTCCCGATTGTAAAGCCCATAGGCGCTTCCTTTAATCGTTCGAGGACTCGTGGCGAAATGTTTTTACCAGGAAAGGCAGCTGCCGATACGTTTACCAGACGCGTGGCCTCTTCAAAAGTACCCGGTTATTATGTAATACCAGAAAACCGCTTATTACGTGACATAAGGTTCCCGCACACAGACAGCAGTAGCAACACGAGACATGATTGACGTTCCTATACAAGGTAGAAGAGATCGATCGATATCCTCTTACGATATAGTTCACTTCCGGGTTGGAGTGGAAGAAGGTGGGGGGGGGGGG